>NC_056730.1:420147560-420177560 GCF_019279795.1 Protopterus annectens | reverse complement strand
CCTTCTATAAGTGCATTGACTTTTGTTCCGCACAGCTAACTTACCACATTTTATTACTTTTTTACATCTTTCCATTGCTTTTTACATTTTCGTTTAAATCGCAGTTAAAGTCCCCTACAATTAGAATTTTATCTTGACCACCGTATAGCCTAATATTTGATTAAAAATATTCTCTTTCCTTGTGAGTGATATAGGCATATAAAGCTATAATTCTGTAAACATGTTCTGTCCATTTCACATCCACATCAGTTAACCTTCCCATCCTTACCAAAGTTACATCTAGTATTTTTATTGTTTTTTTACACAACAGCCACTCCATAACAATATTCATTTTCTAAATTTCTTATTATATTTCCACCCACAGTTTTTCTGTTTGCAGTCTTTTTTCACTTGTCAGAAATCTTACATTCTCTAACAGAATAAATTCACATCACATTTAGAGCACCATTCCAGTATCCCTAGCCATCGTACAGTATTAATAATGCTGTTCACATTTATTGAAAGTACTCTAAAACTATTAATTTTCCATGTTTTTAAGTTTAGGGGATATATTTTTAAATTTCCATTTTCTTACTTTTACTCTTTTCCCAACTGAATATTTTTGCCTGGCTTTATGAATAAATAATCCTTGATCCTTAGAATCAGATTTTTCACTAGCTAGAACTTCAAAAGATATTAGTATCAGTCCCTTCTCCTGACCTGTCTTCCTGCATGCATACTGTCTTTCCTCATTTTCCCTTCTTCTACACTTTCTACTATACCAGTTCAGCCTTTTCTCCAACCTTTTGTTGTCCTTCCTTCTGTATGTTTTCTTCCCTTTCCCTTGTTTTTCATTATTTACTATTTGCTCTTGACAATGCATCCAAATGTTGTTATACACAAGCCACATTCAGGCGCCTACCTTCTTGCCGTACGACCTTTCTCTCAACACTGGTTACATTGTACCGTGTCACAAACAATTAATTGAATGAGAAAAGTCCCCACAATAGAAACATGATTTAAGCTGGTCAGCAGTTCTTAATGTCTTAGTCTATGACCATCTAGAAATATAACACTTAGCAAGTTTTTTTTTTCACATTTCAAAACAGCTTCCAACCTTTACCCTCCATTCCGTAAGCTTCTCTCATCTCTAACTTTCACAATATTATCAATAGTTTCACACACACCTAGCATGCATATTTTAATATCTTCTTCCAGTTCATCAGTTCTAAATTGCAAAGTAAAATTTTTAACATTTAAGTTACTACCACAAAACAAATTATTGTTCCACAGATAATATCCTTTCTGTTACAGAGTTCCAGAAATGTCATGAGTCCAAAAGTTTCAAATATTGTCACAAAAAGTTTTTGTCTCAGTATGTATAAAAGACTGCATTTCTTGAACTTTAAAACCCAGAACAGTTACCAGATTGTCCCACACATAATATTTCTCTACTAGAGAATGATAGTTTTTCTTATTCTTAAAGGTAGTTGTCTTTTTAAAAGCAGTTTTAAAACTGTTTGTTGCTGCTCTTCTTTTTTGCCTGCTGTCACTGCTGTATGTGTTTTGTTAGTGCATTATCTTCTGCCACAAAACAAGAGACCTTCTCAGTTTGTTGCTGCGCTCCTTTTACTTGCTGTTACTGCTGCATACGTTTTATATACTACATTTTCTGCTGCCACATCACCTGGTTCCTTTTCCATATTGCCATCCTCTGTATTTCCGAAAAAGTTATCTGCCATCCCCCCACACACAAACACCGAAACAGCAGTATAGTCACCTGGATCATCCTGCTGAATTATTTTTAACAGAACATCATCTGCAAGCCCTTCTCTTATCTGCATAACTTCAACAGAATCACTCATTTCCTTCCCAATGGATTCAGCTAAATGCTCATTTGTAACATCCTCCACAGGAATCTTTCTTTACATTCTGAAACTCCATAGCGAGCAAATTCACATTTTCCACCTCCAAACTCTCCATAGCTTTTCTTTCCTCCTCCAAGCTGCTGCTTGCCTTAGGCCTCATCCTTGTTGCTGTAGGAGCCTCCTAGCATCATCTAGCAAACCCAAAGAACAGAAGAAGTTCTCCAATGCTTTGGCCAAATTTCCCCTAGTAGTATCAATACTACCTCAGGTCTTCCTTTATTCAGTCAACAGAAGGGTAAATAACTTAAAATAAGTAAATAAATAAATGAAGTAACTAAATACTAACTCCATGGTCAAAAACCAAACAGAAAAGGCAAGCATTTGATAATGAAAATTTGTTCCAGCTCCTTGTTTGTGGCATTCTGCTGGAGAAAAGACTATAACTGAACTGTACACAGAGTTCATAAAACTAAACAAAGGAACTCCTCACTGCTTTTCCCTTAAAATCCACAGAAACTACCAGAAAGAACAAAGAATGAATGAGGAACCTTCTAAAATCCTAATATTAACAGAGGTACACATTGTTACTGCTGTTTGGTATTTTATGACTGCAGACTCAATAGGAAGATACATTAATTTTAGATGAGCTTGATTAACTATGCATAGAACAAACCCATATAAAATTGAATAGAAAAAATTATTGGTATCTACATCTGTGATGGGTTGCTCTCTGTGCATTAATTCGGAGAACTGTTTAATGATATTTTGTGATTTTCTGCATATAGCTTCATATTTTGTAGCCAACTACGATACGTCTGTTTCTGCATTATTGTTATGTGCCAGTCAGCTGTTCTGAGCATTGCATTTAGAAGTGCAGAGCATGGACTCCATTACGCCATCAATCTAATGTTGGAACATGCTATGGATTGTTATTGTCATTTTATTTTATTTATTTATTTTACATTTGTTGACCGGGCTAGTCCAACTGGATATATTTCCATTTTCAGCAGAGGCCCGGGGAGAAAAGCTCCACATTTAAACAAAAGGAAATACATTTTAAGCACAAATATCATAATACACATTATTACCTATTTCTAAAACAAGAATATTAAGAGTAAGAGCAGGGCAAGAGAAATGAAAGAAAGTTGTCAAAAGAAAGAAGAGGAAGTTGACTTTCTAGGGAGAAAGTAACATCAAGATGAACATACTAACATGTTTTAATACCAAGAAGAGAGATTAAAGATCAAGGAGAGAGAAGCAGCAAAAAATGAGAGAGCAAAATTAAAGAGACAAATACTTGTGTGAAAGAGATTTGTAGCCATAAGGAGGAACGATGAAAGAGGAGGAGTTTAAAGAGCTAGAGATAGAAAGATAAAGATAGGAAGCAGGATGGAGAGAAAAGTAGGGAGAGAAAGATGGAATAGATGGAGCAAATTACTTTACTGTTATGTGATAGTAGATGCTAGTACCTGCACCTATGTTTTAAACTGATTCCATACCTGAACGTCTGCACACTACATATTTCTAGCAGTCTGGCACTTATTGCAGATGATTAAGGCTATCTGCTGTTAATGAACTGCTTCTTATGTCCTCGGCCTGACTCTTTCACTCTCCATTTGCCTACTGTGTGACTCTGAGCAGGACACTTAAATAGGCAGTTCCCTGGGGTGATTGGCAGTCTGAGCAAGGCTTCTCAATGATCTCCTTAGTCACATGACTCGTAAACACATTTGAATCTGTAGGAAGGTTTAGGCTGGCTTCATCCTATTGTATAACACTATTCTACAAGCCACGTATTGAGCTGTGCCTTTGCCCTTTATGTTTTGTAGCTTGAGAAGTGTCAAGGAACATACAATGCCAAAAGGCAGAAAAAATGTTGCATTTGTTATTTTGATGTTTTTTATTTGCTTTCTTGTTGCTATGTAGGTTGGCATCATAAGTGTTAGTCAGCTAACAGATGTAAAATAAAAAAATTAAAATCATGTAAAAACAATATAACTTCAACTGAGTCAAATTACTCTTTCAAATCTCTTAAGCGTTATTTTAATTCAGTATGGTAAATTACTTGTCATAGGTATATGTCTTAATAAAAATGTTAACTCATCTAGGTTACACTTAGCATGCATCAGACAGAAATGAGAATGTAATGCATGGAAAAAAAGCTAGCTGTACTGCATTCAGGATAAATAATTAACATAAGCACTTAACACTTGATTGTGGTTTACTGTGAGTGCAGTTATTTCCTGGACTGGTAACCACAAGAAAAGCACATCTCAGATGGGTAACATGCATTTGGTTCAGTTTTATTAGATTTAATGCCTTCAGTTGTAATAGTGTGCAGACACACCATGTCCAAATCTGTTGTATTAAGGCTACAGTATAACACATGGGAGCCAGCTTCATTTGGAGCTCTGCTTCTCCCTCATCAACCTACCTTCTTTATTAAGTTACAAGCTTAACAATGATGGCTAAATTTTACAGACTCCTTAAACATTGACCCATTTTCTTTGAGATGTATTCAAATATTTAAACAGTTAACTGAGTCTGGAATAAAAGCAATTCCTTTTCTAAAACTGTATGCTTGATCCTTAAATTCTTGTCACATTATCAAAATCAAAAAAATGACACATTCTTCTGTGATTACACTTCATCTACAGAGCTCTTGTGCAGCTGTCATGCGCAGGGAATGGAAGTGGAAAGGGTGGGAGGACCTGGGTTACATCATAGTTATCCAGTCAGATGTCTGTACACTGTTATGTCTCAGCCATTGCAGGGTGCAGGGATTTATGGGATATGTAGAGAGGTAAATGGGGAAGCTATGGTATATAAATGCACATGTAATGTGGAGACCGTTCAGATCTACAGAGCTGCCAGTCCCTTACAGTATTACTGTAGAGTGCTATAGTATATAGGCTGGAGCAGTTATATTTCACAATTATTAAGCCTTTTGTTTTTCATTACTTTTATGAGAAGTCTTTAACTGTGTAGTGTTAATTGTCTTATTGCATAATGTAGAATATCTATAGTTACTGTACAATTTGGGTGAATTCTAAATGAATACGAACAAAAGACAAATTAAGAACACTTTACTGTCTCTAAGTCTGTTGTAAACTCTTTTTCTGTTTAATCTCGAGTAGGTATCCCTTTATGATTTTTAATTCAGGTATGATCCAGCAACAGGCACTTGCTAAATAATATACAATACAAAGTGCCTGATGCTGGATCATAGCTGACTGTTTACCCATACACCACCCAAACTCTCTATAAAAATACCCTAAAATATTTTAAAGGATGCTTGTACTGCCACTAAGTCTATTATAAACTCTTTTTGTTCTGTTTAATCTCAGGTAGGTATTACAAATGATTTTAAGTTCAGTGGTGATACAAGAATAGATGTGTTGTGCATTATTCACCTATGCAACACTCACATTCTCCGCAAAAATACTTCAAAAATATTTTAAGGGCTGCTTATACCTGCATACTTGCAATCTACCTTGCAAGACCCTTACTCCTTGTATAATTACCCATTCTGTGGACAGGACACCGAAACAGATTGTGCTATTCATAAACATAATGCAAAGATGCATAAATGCAAGCTGCACACTGTATTTAATATGTTATCATTCACTGGCAGAATTCATAGATGTGGATCATGGCAATGAACCGTGGCATAATGAAGTCATTATATTATATGATTAGCTGGGCAATATACACAGGACTGTACTATGTGAAACAGTACTCCTGATTGGGGGAGTGGGGATTAGCATGGCAGCTCCACAGGCACCTTCTTGCAATCTGTCAGAGACAGCAGAGGCATATCACAGTAGAATCCTAAATTAATTCCTCAAATACATAGTAAGCTATGCTAAGGAGGTAATCTACATTCCCAAAACATCTGGCCCATAGAATGTCTGTAACTTACAAAACTTTCTACCACACAGCATGTATATCTGACATAATCGGTGCAACCAACTAGATAGATAGAGCAGTATGTGCACCAGGGGCAGACAATACTTTAGCATATTACAGCAGATACAGATTCCATTCAGTCAATATGCAGACGGCCTTTTATGATCGTGAATATGTCCTGACTGTATTTGTCAAGCATTCTGGAAGTACCCACAATAACACTATCTAATTGGGGTGTCCCATGTCCAAAGACTTGCATAAAACAAGTTTAAAGGAGAAGAGAGATGTTCAGTATTTGCTCCTGTCTTGTATTTCTGTTCTTTATTTTTCTATTTTATATGATTCATCTGTGTGAGTCATAAACTTTCAGAAGAGAGCTGTCCTGTACAGTGCACCTTTCAGACTGAAGTATAACATGTGTCTACCTGTTGGAGGATACATCTTATCCCTGCAAAGCTGACTGCTCACACAGTTGAGGAGGTCATCCAGCTAGGCAGTGGAAGCATACGACAACACTTATCAACAGAGAGAGAATGTTATAAAGCATATGTTGAAAAATGTGGTTCTGCTACCTGGATGCATCCATAGGTACAACGCCTTATGTGCCCCTTGGTCTGGTACATGATCCTGATAAGTAGAATACTGTATTACATGGATGTGGATGCACTGGTTACAGCTAACCTTTGACTACATGGTGAATGTCCAGCAGATGTGGATGTAGACTGGGGACCATATTGCATGCAAAGCTAATGGCAGAAGACAGGGTGATCACAAAGATGCCATGATCTTACTCACCACACTTTGTGGTGCTCATAGAGCAAATATTTGGCTAACACCGATAAGTGGTCAGGAAAAGATATTACGCTGAGAATGTGTATACAATCAGGAAGTTATTCACAGGGACATATAGAATATAGTGCAAGTACTTTACATGTATGTTCTGAATAACAGATAATTGTCATTAAGAATATATAGGCCAAATGCATCACTGTTGTCCATTCCATGTCCACGGATTTATAAATTCATAGATTTAGAGGCATTCCATGTTCCATAATTACCTTGCTAATACTCATCCTCATCTGGTACCTCCTACCCACAGAAGAGCAAAACAAGTAAGGCCTACTATGAATTCACAGGCACTCATCCAATCATTAAGGTTTGCCTTAAAGGAAGTGAGGGCATTCCTCTGTTTTATATGCAAAGGAAGATTACTTAAGGAACTAGAAAGTGATGAGTAATAAATCCATCCCAGCAATGTATCTTATTTATTTCATGAAAGATATTTGAGTCCATAATTTGAGTGTTTGTGAGAGTGGCCATGGTGGTGCAGCGGTTACCATTGCCACCTCACAGCATGATGTTCTCTGGTAAGATCCTCGTCTGGGGTGCCTTCCGTGTGGAGTCTGCATGTCCTCCCTGTGGTCATGTGGGTTTCCTCCGGGTGCTCCGGTTTCCTCCCACATCACAAAGACATGCTGCAGGTGGATTGGACACACTAAACTGGCCATAGGCATGAGTGCGTGCATGTGTGTGTGCCTTCTGTGGAAGGTTGGGCGCTGGGCTGGCAACTCGACACTGTAAAACTCCACTGCCAATCATGAGTGGACAGTGATCCGCTGTGGCGACCCCTAACCGGGAAAAGCCAGAAGAAGAAGATTTGATTGTTTGTGAAGTCATTTGTTTTGTGGCAATAAGATCAAAGTGGACTGGGTCCTTTACACCCCAGAATGTCAGACATACATCAGCTCACAAAAGTGAGAAGTATGAAAGGAAACTTTTAGCTCTCATTTGGAACTCCAACCCAAGATGCTGTCACTGCCAGTGGACCAAAAACATCCTCTCAGCAGACAGGTGTTGAGTTTTTCCCCTTGAGAGCTTTTTCCTTTTAGCTAGTAACCCCTCCCCAGCATGCTGACCAAGGTTAGGTTACAAATTCAAACACAGATGCAGAGAAAGCCCTCAGCTTAGGTACTACTAGAATCTGAAACATGAAAGTAAATTATTAGCTGTAATTTTAGACTCATTCCCCCAGATCTCCAGCACTCTGCGCTGAAATCACTGCTGCTGGACCAAAAAGATCCCCTGGACAAACAAGGGTTCAGTTTTCTCTTAAGCAGGAGACAGTGAGAGAGTATAGGAGGTAAAGCTTCATGCTGAGGCTTTCTACAGCAGTGATCTATTTAGTTAGTAGCCTCTGGGGTCTTTTTAGCTGAGTGAGTTAATTGGGTAGATATTTATTTATTTATTTTTATTTTACATTTGTTTACCGGGGAGGTCTGACTGGACCGAGCTGTCCATTTTCAGTGGAGGTCCAGGGAGAAAAGCTCCAGAACAATTGCTAATATACTATACATAAAATATTTATATGAGCATTGTGGTTTACACATTCAGTTATAAAAATATAGCAGATAATAACATATGATTGTACAAGATATTTACATAAGCATAGTGGTTTAGACATGCAATTAGAAGTATAGCAGGTAGTAACATATGATTGTTGTTCATACAGTATCTTTAGTAGAGATAATCTTGAAGATGTACTGATGATAAGCTAAGAAAGGAAAAACTAAAAAAGGAGAATATAGGCAAGTTCATATGAGGTGCATTGACATTTTAAGGGAAAGCTTTTCAACTTAGTCTATGGGAGAGTTAGTAGGTTTAGATGGGACAGTGGGGAGTAGGCTGCAGTGATACCACTAAGTGGTACCAGTAAAAGGGGCCATATATTCCATAATTGGTCTCATCAGGGCAGAGTATAGCACAATAACTTTTTTTGAGCTGAGGTGGGATACATTTCTTTATTTATTATTTATTTATTTCAGTTTGTTAACCGGGAAAGTCCATTGGGCCAAGGTAGCCCGTTTTCAATGGAGGCCCGAGGAGAAAAGCTCCAGACAGAAAGACAATATAAAATGTATTAGTACAGCATATGAGAGCAGTAATTTAACATTCAATATACAGAAATACAAATATGTTAAAAACATTGAAATTTATGCAGTAAGTCAATCACTTATAAGATATTTACAAAAACAATAAATTCTGTTCATTAAACTGAAATATATGAGCCAAGTCAATCACTTATAAGATATTTGCAAAAACAATAAATTCATGTTCATTTAATACAACATCTTTTTAGACAAAGGAATTGAAGCAGTGGCAGAGATTGTGAGTATGATACAATAGAGATAGGTGCCAGGAATCGGGTAGGATGGGTACAGGAGTACTCCCAGAGAGAGGAGAAATGAGGTGAGAGTGGAGTAGGGTTTAAAGGAAGGGAGGTTCTGGGTAGTTCTAATGTGAGGAGGAAGAGAATTCCATAATCTAGCAAGGGAGAATGATATTAGTAGTTGCCCTGGTGCATGTAAAGGCTTATAATGTTCCACAAGGTTCTGATTTGTGGATCTAAGTGTTCTGTGGTGAAGTTTTAAAAAAGAGGAGAGTGATGGACAGTTAGAAGGTTTAAAAATCAGCTTGTGTGCTGTTGTTAGTTGAATGAAATGTAGGTAGCCTGGGAGTTCCAAACAATTTAGAGCATGGAGGGAGTTAAAATGATGAGTGGAGGATTTGGATCCTGTGGCAAACTTGGAAATTGTATTATAGCATGAGGAAAGTTTAGATTTTAGGGTTGATTGGAGATTAGTGAGTAGTGGAGCTCCATACAAAAGGGAGGGTAGGAGGTAGGTAGGTGGTAGATAGGAGTTGTCTAGAAGACAGAGAGAGGTAGCGTCTGTGTCAATAAAGCATTCCAAGTTTTTGATGAGTTTTTTTAATATTGGTTTGCAGGTGGATGTCAAACTTTAGCTGGTCATCGATAAGGATGCCCAAAAGTTTTGTATGGGGAACTATTTCAATATGTGTTTTGTTTAGAGTGAGTATAAAGAAGGATGCTTTGTCAACAGCAGTATGTCTAGAAAGGGTAAAGATCATTATTTTGGATTTGGAGGCATTTAGGGCTAGATGATTGTCAAGCATCTAGGACTCAGTGAAGGAGAAGGCTTCTTGAGTAAGGTTTATTAATAAGGGAAGCATTTTGGCAGAACAGATGATAGTGGAATCATTTGCGTATTGTACCAGTTTAGCATCGGGGATCTTTTGGTGGAAATCATTGATAAAAATGTTAAATAGTAAGGGACCCAGAATAGAGCCTTGGGGTACTCCTGTTGGGGTGTGAAGGAAAGAGGAAGTACAGTAGTTCCATTTTACAGCTTGTTCCCTGGCTAAGAGATAGCTGGTGAACCATTTGATAGAAGAGGAGGAGAGATTAAGATGGGAGAGTTTAGAAAGCAGAAGCTCATGTGAGACAGTGTTGAAAGCTTTGGATAAGTCAAGGAGGAGGGTAGAAACTATGTTACCAGAGTCGCGAGCAGAGTTGATGATTTCGAGGAAGGAAAGAAGGGCAGTAGTGGTGCTATGTCCTGGTCTAAACCCATGTTGGGTAGGAGTTAGTAGTTGGTTGTCCAGTAGGTAGGGTAATAGTTGGAGGTGAATACATTTTTCGAGTATCTTAGAGATAGGGGATAGGATAGCAATAGGGCGAAAGTTGGAGATTGAACAGTTGTTACCTCCTTTGTGGAGGGAGATGATGAAGGCTTTTTTCCAGAGGTGTGGTACGTAGGACTCCTGATTGATTAGAATGCTGATTGGAAGGGCTATGCCATCAGTAGCTAGTTTGAGAAAGTTGGATGGAATGTCATCTGGGGCATTAGAGCAAGGTTTTAACTTTAGCAGGAGCTTTTTTATAGTGTGGGTAGGAATGGATTTGAGAGTAAATGGAGGGACTCGTGTTATTGGGGGTTGAATTCTCAGTTTCAGTTATGTTGGAGGGGAATATTGTTAGGGAAACAGGAGGTGTGTTTGCCTATGGAGTCAATGAAAAAGGAGTTGAATTGAGTAGCTAGGTGGAGGTCAGGTGCGTCTGGGTCAGGGCAAGGGTTCTCTTTTTTACCTGGGAATAGTATTGTTGCAATACTACTCCAAAACTTGTTGGGGGTGGTTTTATGATTATTTTGAAGTTTAAGGTAGTAGGATTTATGGTCAGTGGCTATTTGTTTTGTTTTTTTTATTATTTATATTTATAATTTATTATTAAATAGGCTAGACAGAATGATTTCCTAACTACTGTTGTTATGTAGTAGTCAAAGAATAGGGACATATATAACAAGGCATTGAAATCTGTAATGACTGTTTTGTTCTGGTGTGGGTTGTTGTCTATACTGTAAGCTGCTGTTGAAATTTGTTTACCAAAAGGACAAAGGTACACTAATTAAGATTTAACTTTAGCCTCTTTGTAATGCATCACCAATTTATATGCTTTAGCCCTTGGTGTAGTAACACTGTATCGGACAGCCTGTAGTCCTTGACAAATTTAGTTAGCTATATATCTGGGTTAGTGGTTTGGAGAACTGAATAGACACCAAACAAAAGGGTCCCAATTCTGAGCCCTGAGGAATGCCAACAAGTCATCTTTTTGCTATCTGAGATGATGACAGTTATGTTTGACAGTGAGTTTCTTATCCATCCTGCAACATGAAGGTCTACATTTAAGAATTTAAGTTTATTTACAATTCCAGTGTGGGGAATGTTGTCAAAGGCTTTGGCAAGATCCAGGTGCTTTGTGTGAATTGCATGGCCACTCTCTACAACTTTTGTGACTTACAGGAATTTACTATATTAAGAAGACATTATTTCCCTTTGACAAAACCATATTGATATGAGTATGTACCAATAGGATTGTTTATATCAGAGCATATGAAGTCAGATATAACACATTCCATGGTTTTGCAAAATAGGTGTATTAGCCTGATGGGTCTGTGGTTCCAGCAGCTGAGGTGAAGCCCCCTTTATGGAGTGGAGTACTGGTAGCTGCTCTTTGTACCTTAAGAATCTACTGTGTGGCTATGCTAAAGCTGAACAATTTTAGTAGTAGTTCAGAGAGGGCATGTCTGGCACTATTAATTAAGCAAAAATGTATAGTTTCAGGACACAGGCAGGTTGTAGTCTTAGCTTTAGAGACTGCAGTTAGGATATGTTCTATAATACTTTTGTGTGGGGGGGAGACTTGGGAATTTGTTGAATGTTGATGACTGTTTCTAGTGTGAAGGTGACACAATTTTTCTGCAAGTGTCTAAGCATTATCTTTAGGTTTAGATGGGTAATGCCATTATGAGTTAATTCAGATCATTACTATATGTTATTTCTTCATATGCTGACATAGCCAAAGAAAGATTTATGATTATCCTTGGCTTTGGATGCTAACTTTAAATTGAGGTCTGTTTGCCCTTCCACATGGTGGCTTTCATAATTTTGTTGATCTTTCTGACAGAACCTTCGGTGTGAGCAGATTCTGATATCCATTAATTAGCTTTTCTCTTTTATTGTACAGCTTACCAATGTTGCCATTCCACAAATGTGGCTTTTTACGTTCCCAAATATACCATGCTCTGATTGGGACTGCTTGGTTTATGCTGTTTGTTAGAGAAAAGTACAATTCATTGGCATAAGTGACAGCTGGGGCTATAATTTTGCATTTGAATTTTGAAAGGTTGTCCGATAGTTTCAATAGGTTTGTCCTTTTAAAGTCCTTGACTTCAGAAATATTCATGGTGGTGGTGGACTTAGATGGCCTAAAGGAAAATATGACTGATTTGTGAGCAGATATGACCAGAGATGAGGACACTGCAGAAGTTGTACAAATAGGTAGGATGTTAATGAATATGAGGTCAATAAGATTTTGACCCTTTGGTGGGCTGACCAACTAATTGTACAAGGGAATAAATACTATTTACTAAGTCTATAATTCTTTGGGCATACCCAGTCTTTTGTGGTATAGGTGTTCATATTAATCAATGGATAACTGAACTCACCTCAAAAAGGTATTTGTATTTATGAGAAATTCAGTAAGTGCATTTAGAAATCTTTCGTATTCCTCTGATGACTTGGAAGGTGACTTTTATCAAGCTATGTGTTGATATTTTGCCTTATTTAGGGTAATCTGAAGTTTAATACTTCATGTTTGTGGGTTATAGAAAATCTGTCTAGAAATAATTGGATCTCTATAAAAATATATACTCTCCCATAGGTTCCAACATGTCTGAATGCAGGAAAAAACATGTTGACAAATCAGAGCAATTATGTGCATTACATTTTAGCAGTGACAATGACAACCAGGCACCCAGTAAACACTGATGCCTTATTTACTTAAGGGAATAGACTGTTGTGAATTTAAACCAGTGATTATACCAGTGTTCATGTTTAAAGTCTTTAAATACTAAATTGTTTGCTCTTGTGTAGTTAGTGGCTTTAAAGGAGAAGCTTATTTATGGTTCAGCTTAACCAGGGATGGAGATATTTAAAAGCTTGGTACGCATAGAGACAATATTAGTTGAAGACCTGGTCCAGAATGTTCTGGCCCCTAGTGCATTGGGTAACTATATGTCCTAAGAAGTAATCGTTTACTAGATTTAGAAATCTTTGGGCTTATTAACTTCAGATGTATAGGTTCATCAGCCGAGTGCTCCTCCAGGCATTTCTGCAGTTAATTCCTACTGCGCCTCTGGGCATCAAATATTGCTTGTTCATATTTGTATTAATAATTCCAAAACCAAGCTACATACAAGGTATCTGAATATTTTATCTTGATGTATACATGATAGCAAACACAATTGTATTGATATTTGACCTCTGTCAATGAGTATTTGTTAGAACTGTAAGGTGATCACTTTATTATTTTAAAGGCTCAAGCCACAACCACTTCGAGTTAAAGACACATGCTCAAGAGAGCTGTACTGGAGGGAATGAGTTGTGAGACAATTACTATCAACTAATATAAATGTATTTTTGATAAAAGCAGTTCCCTATGTACATTTAGGAATATATCATGGTCTAGTGGTGACACAGCCTATGTCCTATAGCAGGCTATAAACTGTTAGTTATTCTTATTAAGAACAAGTTGGAGTCAAGAAAGTTCATTATTAGGGTCACAGAGGATTTGCCTAGAGCTGATGTTATTTCTGACAAGCAGAAGCATAGCTAGGATGAGGCGAAGAGGGCAGCAACTCCAAGTACAAGATGTTAGTAGTCACAACTGGCAAATCCATTTTCCTTCTTTTTTTAATGCTTCCTTGTTATACAAATGTGATGGGGAGAGAGAGTAGAACATAAGGACATTAGGACCTGGTGCTCCTTCTTAGAGAAGGGAAGAGTGCCATATCAGAGAAGGGGCACTTTTTGTTCCTCAATCCAGTGTTGAGGGGTACTAGACTGGGAGGTGGCACCATATGCCAAACAAGACAGCCATGGCTTTGCTGACAAGTATGGAGATGTAGTCAAACTGATCCTCAGGTCAGAAGGCATGATAAATACTGAATCCAGCTAAGTAAGGGGTGTCATCTTTGCACTGAAACCAAGTTGCATTTACAACACAGACATGGATGTGTTCAACATCTAGGAGAGCCAAGATCAGCCAGCTTACTTTTAAGGCTTTCATCATTGAGAAGATTAATCTTGATGTAGTCATAATTAAGATTTGCAATGTCACTATTTACTATATTGGAATGTCCATTAGTTGGACTCAGCCTAAAAAGGCATTATGGGAGCAGCAAGGGCTTGGTACAGATGCATGTTGAATGATTCTACAGCAGATTTTAACAAATGAGAAAAAAGAAAAGCATTCACTGAAACTACTTTCATCAGACTTGGAGATGTACTTGTTTGCAGTGGGCAAAACCACCTTCACGTCCATTGTGGAGTGCATACCTCTCAACCTCTTAGCACAAGAAATCTAGACAAATCCATAAATAGTGGAGACAAAGGTCAAGAAATAAGTTCAATGTTAAAATATTGCCCTTATAAACTTAGAAAGTTAATAGAATCACAGGTTTTGCATTAGCCTGAATTTTCTGAAGGGTATGAAGTCTGAAACTCAAATGACTGTCATTATTTTCTGGCTTCACTCCCTTAAAGAATTGCCAGAAAACTAAACATTTTATGAGGAACAGACCAAAAGTAGGAGGCAAAAAAATATGCACATTTTGTGAAAATCTGGACAGTTGAGAGTATGGTGGGATGACACCCCACAGCACACCCTCACAATCTTATATATATATATATCAACCTTGAGGTTGCGCAGCAGTAGAGCAAGATGAAAACTTCACTACTGATAAAGTAGTTTTGGTTAACTGCTCATAATCTGCTAGGGTTTGCTGAAACTACGACTGATGACCTAACAAGAATATGCTTAATACTCCATATTGCTTTAATTACCACTGCCCTTTTTGAACGCAGACTCAGCTAAGGATAATGGGCTGTATTTACTTGGTTGCCATTCTCTGTTTTCATCTTTCTAAGTTCGGGATTTTTTTTTGAATCTGTATGATTTGCACTTGAAATTCCATCCATCATTGCACTTATGTGGATAGCAGTACTTCATGACAATGATCTGCATGAATACCAAATAGGTTCATAGGTTTGTACTAGGCTATTGACTACCAAGATCTTTATAAGCCTAGTCATGCTACCCAGCGTAGCTTTGTCTTCAAGTACAATGGATGCCTATACTGGGGGGGGGGGGGGTATGTCAGAAAAGAGGTAGCGAAGGGTTATGTGTGGGGGGTATGTTAGTTTGGGATGCCAAGGCACTTCTATGGGCTAGGCTTGTAAAGGCTCCAGGGCCATTAGCCTAGTACACACCTATGAACCTATTAGTTAACTTACTGTTGGCCTCTGTCCATCAGAGATATGGGGGTCAGATTAGGGGTGAATTTACTATTTTCCATCCAATGATCAAGATTTTGCTTGAAAAGAGTCAGGGATTAACTCCATTTCACGTGGATGGGGAGCCTGTTCCTTAGTGTGGGGATCCCTTGAGACACATATCTGTCTGTCCAGCATGTTTTGTTTATGCTACAAACAAAGGTCAGGTCTTTGAATCTAGTGTTCCTGATGCTGTTTGTTGTGCAGATGCACAAGAAGTCCATCAGAGATAGCTCTAAGGATGCTTTATATGCCAGGCAAGCATCACCTCTCAGTAACATATATGAGACTGAGTAAAGAGATAGGGCCTTAAGGTGATCTGTGTGGGACAGGGTATTCATACACTGGATTCTGCTGGTAAGAAACCTTTGAGGGTATTCCAGCTGTTGCAGGTACCTGTTTAGGTACAAGCCAGAGAAGATGCTATATTTGATGATGGGTCTGATAAGGGCTGAGCATAACTTCCTTGGACTTGTGTACCATACCATTATTTATGAGTTGGAAGACAAAGAATGATTTTTTTACTGTCTTGGCTACATGTTCGTCAAAGGCCAAATTATTATCAACATATGTTCCCAAATGCCTAACTACGAGGTCAACTCTGAGGAGTGTTTTATCAATGGAGTATTTACCTTGGGTGGATGACTTCCCAAAGGTCCAGTGCCCTTTTGGAACATTTCTATGGTAATTTGTTCCATTGCTTTGCATATTAGACTTGTTAGGCTGATGGGTCTGTAGTTCCAGGAGTCTATTGATGGTCCACCTTTATGGAGAGGGATGACTTTTACAGGCCTCCATTTACTCGATAAATAACATCTTGAAGCTGTAGATGAACAGTGCTTCCAGTGGTCCTGCTAGGTCATATTTGAGGCAATTTTGGAAATAATTGAGGATATTGTCAGGGCTCACTGACCATTGTTTTTGGCCCAAGTGAGCACCACCAGGACCTGCTTCCTGTTGATAGCTTGGGGGGGTGTATAATAGGAGTGGGGACATATGTTTGAGATAAATTTATCATTTGAAGATTTGCTATGTCACCCTAGTCAGTGAAGGTTGATTCATTTATCAGCAGTTCTGCACACTACTGTGGGCTACCTTTAAGGTTCCTGACATGGTTGAAGAAGGATTTTATGATTGTCCTTAGCCTGAGAGGCTAATCTGACTTCATAATTGGCCTTATTGGACCTTATTAGACCTCTTTGTTTCTTGTTTACTTGAATCAGAGGGCTGTTGTTCCTGTGAGAGTTGCCCTTTCTGATTTTGTCCAGAACTTTTTTTTCTTTTGTTATATACCTTGTTAAGGTACCTAGACACTATCGCATTACAGTAGGCTCTCCAGAGACTGCATTGCTGAGCTGTTCATTCATATGTTGCCTATAAAACCCTTGTCTTGGTTTACTTAACCCTATATGATGTGGGCCTCCCCTTAAGGAACTTCTCAGGTGATGCTGCCCTGTATGCATTGTTTGCTCCTCATCACATAGACTGCTTGAGGTTCCCATGATCCATCTTGACATCTCAGGAGCTTGCTTCTTTTTATACCCATGGCCCTGTCTGTGGACTCTTCTCTCTGACTGAACAGTTTCAAACATTCACTCAAAACATATTTCTATGACTAGGTTTTTGAAATCCAGTTGGCTGTTTGTTCATTTTTTCTATCTACAATTTATTCTTTTGATACCAGTGCTTAGGTTTAAAGCAGGTAAATAAACCTGAATTTAAACTTGAATTTAAAAGTTGTGTTCTGTATACATTTCGGTGACAATTATGAGTAGTGCTGAAGCACTGCTTTTGCTGTTTTATGTGGTCTTCAGACTGAACCTGAGAACAGATAAGACAGTTGGGGGAAATTAGAAGAAACCGAAATGGAGATAGAAATGAAAAAAAAGTGGAACAGGCTTACAGCGTCAAGTATGTGGGGGGGGGGGTTAAGGAGAAGGAATTCAGAATGAAGATGTCAAAGCTAGAATCAGCTAGAATCAGAAGGACTGCAGCCAACTGGCACAGAGCATTAGGGGTAGTATCTGAAAGAAGAACGCCAAAGAGACTGAAAAGTAATGTGTAAGAAATAGTGGTGCAACCAATACTAATGTATAGTACAGAAACCTGGGCTGTGAAGACAGAGCAGTGAAGCTAGAGGTGAAGGAGATGAGGTGCCTGAGATGGGTGGTAGGATGCACATTGTGGGACAGATGAAGAAATGAAGATAACAGAACAGAAGCCCCAATTGCAATCTGACATGGCTTAGTGGTAAGCAGGTTCCTGGGTTTGAGCCTTGTAGAAGCTGTTTTAGGGCTGGGAGGGTGGCCTAATGGTTAAGGTGTTTGCCTTGCAAACACAAGGTTCAGTGTTCGAGTCTCACAAGGGATAACTAGCTAGGCTTAAAATGGCTCGCAAGGGCAGTTAGCTTAGTACTAATCTATGAGTCTATAAAAAAAAATCAAAGAAAGCAGATTATGATGGTGTGTGCACGTGTAGGAAAGCAGAAGAAAATCTGGTGAAGAAGATTTGAGATGAATGCATCCAACAAAAAGATGGATAGATTGTGTGAGAGCCCTACGACTGTTAGGCATGACTACTAAAGAAGGCAGGAGAGGGGCATTTAATTGAGAGAGAGGTAGTTGATGTGATACTCTGGCCCCATGCAGAAAATGGCAAAAAGGGGTGTGGACCACATAAGGCAGTTGATGATGGTGATGATTATAATGATTTTGTTTTGAGCTGGCACATTGATTTCAGGCTGTTAATGCTCTCGTTTATCATTGGGCTTTCCCTATATATGAATTCACTTCTTTGGAACTCTGAGTTGTTAGGAATTAGACAATTTTCTAATCTGCATTACATAATATAATGGCAGAAGGAGACAATCTATCTGTACTGTTTACCCATCTGCCCATTTGGCTGCATGTAATAAGAAGATTCTGCTTTCTTTCTCCTTGGGTTGCCCAGCCCATCCAACTGTTCCATTCCCTGTTGAAGATACAAGTAAATGCACAATCCATCACTTACCCAGGCAGTATACTTCAAGGAAACAATACTTACTTTAACGAAAAAATGCACTTGCCCAGGTACATGTTAAAATAAATACCTATTAGTTGCATATGATGGCCCTCCTCCATCTATCCTTCTGTTTTTGTCCTCAGTTCTACCTCTTCAGTTATCCCATTTAACATATTTTATACCCCTGTTCTATTCTTACCCACTATCCCCTGGCATTTAAAGAATATACATTTAGGAATTCCAGACAGTTTTATAGTTCTTACCGTCACTTTGTTTAATGACTGTCATGACCTAACTTTTGATTTTTTTCTAGCTGTTTTACATCTTTTCCTTGCAGGGTCACCAGAACCACACACAGTTCTCCCAATGAGGTCTCACTAGTCAGTGAGAAAGTGGGAGTTTACCCACCTTACCTCTAGGTGCTACATCTTTCAGAATACAACCATTACAATTTGTTTGTGTTTGTCTCTCTGTTGGTATCTGCTGTTCCTGGGATTTTATGATTATAATTCCTTGGTCCTTTTCAGCAGCAGTATCTGTTAGTTTAACATTCCATGACTTGTTTATGATCTTTGGATTGTTAGTTACTGAGTCCAAAATGCATGACCTCACCTTGTTGTCACATTTCTGCTCACATGCAGAGGATTCTCAGGTCTCTTTGAGCTTTTCTCCTATTCCAAGGCCATGGCACCAAGTTTTTGTCATCAGCAGATAGTCTCTGTGTGTAAGTGGCCCCTCTAACATACCAGTGGTGTAGATATCAAGTAGTGAGGGCGTCAGCACAGTCTTATGTCATCCTACTGGTCACTTGCATCACTTACTACAGCATCTCGCTATCAGTCACAGTCACCCTTTGCACTCTTCCTTGCAGCCATTCCTCTGTTATGTTCATGAGTTTCTGCTTTACTCCAAGCCCTTTCAGCTTACTGAATAGTCTTCCATACAGGGCATGAAGTGATCTGGTAATATGGCTAGATGCACTTTACAAATGTGTATTACTTTTAATGTTTTGTAGAAAGAACCAGTACATTAAGACAAAACAAGCACAAAGCTAAGGGGGCAAAGCAGAAACAGTTAAGAAACTTTTGTGGCAAAGTGATGGCAACCTGTTACATCTGAATCGTATCACACTTCTACTTGACATCAGCACAATACTGTTCTGTTGTCTTGACAGCAGTGGCAAAGTGATGGCAACCTGTTACTTCTGAATCGTATCACACTTCTACTTGACATCAGCACAATACTGTTCTGTTGTCTTGACAGCAGGCTGTTGTTGTATCAGCCTCAATGTGATTTCTCAAAATATTTTACAAAAGAATCTGCAGTGAAGATTCTAGCATGTAGCTCAAGACCCTATATTACTGCAAATGCTGCCCTACCCATAGAATGTGTAGTATAAGACAACATTTCTAAAAGAATAAATCATTAATCTGACAAAACATTTCACATATGCTGTAATAAACACTGAGGTGAAACAAACAACACCAATGATGACAGCAACAATTAGAAGTAAAAGAAGTAATCAAAACTAATCAGAAATCCAGCCTGCTGCTGGAACAGAGGCAGAATATGTAGTTACACATCTAGTGATGTAGGATGGGGAATGAGCCCAGGGCTTTAGAAGAGGTAGTGGGGGAGGAGGCAATGAAGTGGATGGTAGCCTAAGCTTTTTTTTTTCTCAGGCAGAATTGATGTGTCTCTTCTGTACCTCTGATATCTCTGACACTTGATCTGGAAACTGTTAGAGGATAACAAAGATTCATTGGGTCACACAGGTGAATTACATGTAAGCAAGTGTGACAATTTGCTCATGTCCTGTGGTGTCATTGCATGCATGACAGAATAGGTTTTAAGGTGTAGAGGACTCCTTCTCATCAGAGTGATGTGAGCTATGAGGGTCCTGCCACAGGCAGGGCCAGGCCTGCATACATCATGAGAAAGTGTTATTGGGAACACGCAAAAGGCACATGCAGTGATGGAATGAGACTCTAGAAAATGTAGCATAGGAGGTACAGTGGGGGAGCAGAGCTCTGATGCCCATCATGTAGTCACTTACAGTTGCCCCTTTACATACCTGCTTGTGCTACAACTAGAAAATGGGTAACACATTAAAACAACATTTTTTTGCAGGTTGGCAATGCCTTATGTAGTCTACACCCCTGATTTCTAAATATACTGCTTTTGAGATCACACTAACTTATTAATAGTATATTTTATAGGTGTACTAAGCTAACAACCACTAGGACCCTTATAAGCCTAGCCATGCACCCAAATGTGACCCACAAATTTGATTTATACAGAGGTGATTCACTGCCTGCTTCTGTCCATCAAAGACATAGGTGCCAGACCAGGGGTATATTTCCGATCACCCACCCATTGGTCCAATTTTCACATAAATAGGGTTAGAAGGAACTCTGTTTCACATGGATAGGGAGCAAATTAGTGGTCAGAATCAAGCCCTGTACCTTGTTTCCCTAAGGTAAGGACTTTAACTATTATGCCAATCCTTCTGAGCCTGCACATACTTGAATACACAAATGGAAATTCAGTTACATAAAAATAGGATGAAAATGATACCGAACCCCAAAAGCAGACAGCCAAACTGACT
The DNA here is from genome assembly GCF_019279795.1 of Protopterus annectens. NCBI lineage: Eukaryota > Metazoa > Chordata > Ceratodontiformes > Protopteridae > Protopterus > Protopterus annectens. The sequence continues at coordinate 420,156,446 of NC_056730.1, read as the reverse complement.
TACAAAAGAAGACTTATTTTGTCAGTAGCCTGAGTCATGGAGGAAAAAAGTAATTTGACCCGCTAACAAACAACAAGCAAACAAAAATAGTCAGACTTATCATATCGCACTACCTAAAGAACTTGCACAGCTGAATTCCACCTGCAGTTGACAAAAGTTCACAAGGAACAAATAACCAAGTTAAAGCTATTGAAACAAGCACATGTAACATCTGACAGTTTCTGTTTGTGAAGAGTTTTGCCATTCTCTAGAGTTGCTTCCTTTTTTTTATATATCTTACACACACAGGCTGGCTGCCTTTTCTAAGTGCTTAAATATCAGATTTAGAGAGGGTATGTTGTGTAGCAAAGAGTGGGAACTAACAGATATGCTTTCTACCTGTCCCTCTAACATCTGCAAACCTTCATCTCAGTAACCCCACACTTGCATGCATACATATATCTCTTGTTAGGTTCATAGGTTCATAGGTTCATAGATTCATACTAGGCTATCTGCCCTAGGGCATTTATAAGCCTAGCTAGAATGTGTTTGGCTTTCGCCACCCATTTTAAATTTATTTTGCTATGCCCTTTTTCGAGGTTAGTATACTGTGCCTCTATCTAACAGTGACACAGAAGTGATACCCGGAGTAAACCTACGATCACCCATCCACTCATCAAGATTCCTCTTGAAGAGAGTCAATGAGGGACTCTGCCTAACCTGGACTGGGATTTTATTCCAGAGTGAAGGGAGCCTCTGGGTTATGAATCTGTCCCTCCAGCATGTCCTATTTATTTCAGTGCTGAGGTTCAAGTCTCTCGAGCGCGTAGCTCGATGGGATTTGGATTTTCTGAGGTGCAGCATGTCCATTAATTCTGGGTTGGACATGGCTTTATACGTCAGGCACAGATCGCCTCTGAACAAGCGGTATGCCACTGAGTAGAGCTGGAGTTTCTTTAACCGGGCAGCATATGGCATCTGTTTGAGCCCTTTGATCCTCTTGGTGAGGTACTTTTGGGGTCTTTCCAGTTGCTGCAGGTGTCTGGTAAGGTACATCCCAAAGGGGCATTGTACTCAATTATGGGCCTGATGAGGGATGAGTAAAGAGGCACGATGACCTCCCTGATCTAGATGTGAATCCCTTCATGATTAGGTGGGCTATATAAAATGTTTTTCTAACCACTTTGGCCACGTGGTTGTCAAATGAGAGATTGCTATCAACTTGGGTCCCCAGGTCCCTAATTACTTCTTCTGTACTTAATGGATTTCCACCTATGTGGTAATTTGTGGGCACTTTGTTTTTGCCAAAGGGGATGACTATACACTTTTTGGCATTTAGCTTGAGGCCATGGCACTGGCACCAGTTGTCTGTTTCTATGAGGCCCTTTTGGAGGATGCTTTTGTCAGCTGGAGAGTCGATTATGGCACCCAGTTTGCAGTCATCTGCGAACTTGGTCAGCCACAGTCCTTCCGTGTTGGCCTGTACCTCCGAGAAATATATACCGAACAAGAGAGGTCCCAGGACTGAGCCTTGTGGGACACCACTTGTAACTGGTTTGGAGTCTGACATGGCTCCAGCAATTCTAACCATGTGGGTTCTGTCCTTGAGCCAGTTTGCAATCCATCTAGTGACATAGGGGTTTATATTTAAGCTGGTGAGCTTATCTATAATGCCAGTGGGGTATTGTATCAAAGGCTTTTGCGAGGTCCAGGTAGGCTGTGTGGACCACCTTCCCTCGTCAATGGCCTTGGTGACTGTTTCAAAGAAATCAACCAGGTTTAAGAGGCAGGATCTGCCCTTAACAAAGCCGAACTGGGTAGGATCCAGTGTTTGTAGGTCCCCAATATCTTTATTTATGAGGTCCATGATGATCCTTTCCATAGCTTTGCAGACCAAGCTAGTCAGGCTTATGGGGTGATAGTTTCCAGGATCCGTTGAGGCACCACCTTTATGGAGAGGGACCACTGTTGCTGTCGCCACTCTTTGGGCACATATCCTGTAGTAAGACTGAGATTGAACAGTAGTTTTATGTTTGGGTTTAGCTCTTCTTTGAGTTCATGTAGGACGCAGCCCGGGACACCATCTGGTCCCATTGATGCTGTGTTTTTGCTTTGGAGAGGCGGCTCTTACCTGAGCATCTGAGATGTCAGGGGCAGCACTCTGCTGGGATAGATATTTGCCCTTTTGGTGGGGAGGGGGGGAGAAGTTTGCGCTGAACCTGTCAGCTAGGATGTTGGCAATGTCTGTGGGTTCGGTGTATTTTTTGTCATTTTGGACTAATTCTTAGCATATCTGGGAATTACCACCCAGGTTCCTAACATAACTAAAGAAAGCCTTGTGATTATCCTTAGTGTCCTGTGCAATTTTTCTCTCGAAGCTGGCCTTAGACAATTTTATGTGTGCCCGTAGTTTTTTGCTAATACTGATCAGTGATGCCTTCCCTTTTTGGGATTTTGCTTTATCATTTAGTAGCTTCCTCCTTCTATTGTATAGTTTGTTTATGGCTGGGGTCCACCAGACAGGACGTCTGCCTTTGGAGGATTGGGTCTTGGTTTTATTTGGGATCGCATGATCCATGCATTCCTGAAGGTGTTCATAGAATGCGTTTATAAAGGATTCTGCGGTCTGGGCCGTATTTTCCACAGGCCTGGGGGCTTTGAAGGATTCCACCTCAGTTTTGAGGAGTGTAAAATTTGCTTTAGAGAAGTTTTTCACTGTGGTTTTCTGGGCAGGGGGTGGGGTCGGGATGTGAATATCCAGTGAGATTAGTTTATGGTCTGATCTTACCAGTGAGGATACACTTCTGGTCTGGAGCATAGAGTCCCCATGTTGGTGATGATCAGGTCCAGTATGTTTTCCCCTCTTGTGGGAGTGGTAACAAGTTGTTCCATAGCATTTGAGTTTATAAATTCTAGGAACCTTTGGGCTAGGGTGTTGGAGCTAGAGTAATGCTCCCAGTCTATGTTTGGGTAGTTGAAGTCGCCCAATATAATGGTGTTTGGAGAGACCTTCATATTTTCCAGTGTTCTCAGGAAGGCCGAGTGGGGTTCCTGGGTTTGGGAGGATGGTCTGTAGCAGGCTATAAACTGGAAGGCAGTTTTACCCACTGTTAGTTGCACATGGATAGTCTCTGATGCTTCGTGCTTTGCCACCAACCTGGAGGTGTGGGTATCTTTGATGAATATTGATACTCCCCCTCCTTTTGTGGTTCGGTCCAAGTTTTGGGGCTGAAAAGCATGGTATGAGGTATAACCTGGTAGTGCTGGGGTGCTCTCGGGAGCCCTGAACCAGGTTTCTGTTACTGCACAGATATCGATGTTCTCCATGCTAAGGAGAGTTTCAGTCGTGCATCTTGAGGTTTAGACTTCTGGCGTTGAGCAGCATTACTCTTAGTTTCTTATCCCTTGTGATACCTATGGAGGTGGGTTTGTCTTTTGAGCCTTGCCTAAAAAGGCACTATGGGGGTAGCAAGAGCCTTTGCCAATATCCGAAAGCCCAGGGTGACAGGTGCAAGCCGTCCCTAGCGAAGCATCGTGGCTTGTCAAGCATATCATCCCAAGCTGACAGGCATTGGATCCCCTTTGAATGACACCAGTACTTAAGCCAATTGTTGAAATTGATCATCTTGTCTTCATATTGTGGCATCATTCTTGGTGAGGGTAAGATGCTACTCAAGGTCAGGGTCATACCGTCCTGGGCTACATGCTCAGAGAACTCCTTTATGTCTCTTTTCATGTAGTCCAGGGAGGTACGTCTCAGGTCATTCACACCAGCATGGACAATGACTGAGTCATATTTGTACTTGCCTTGGAGTGACCTGAGTGCTTGTGTTATGTGGCGGATCCTAGCACCCGACAGGCTGCTCACCGTGACCCTCTCCTTGTTCAGCCTGGTGAGCGGGACGTCAGTGTGCCTGACGATAGAGTCACCTATTACAAGTGTATCAGGTGTGTTGTTTAGTCTTAAGGGCTGTGACTGTTTGGCACACTGGCTTTGTGAGATATGTGTTGCACGTGTTTTGTTTTGGGGTAGCGGCTGCTTGGGTGTCTGCTTTGGAGGTCTCTGCTGCTTCAGCAGATCTTTATTTATGTGTTTGGTTTGCTGTCGTGGTAGGTCTATGTGAGACTGGAATTGTAGTGAGTATGGTTTCCTTCTCCTCCTGACTGGTTATGCCAGTACTGAGTTGAGAAAGCTTAGCCTCCAGTTTGGCTATATGGTTGCATCTCTCACATGTGTTGGAATTTGTTGGGAGGAGGAGAGGGTTGTCTGTGTACATGAGGCAGTTGTAACATTGCCTCAAGATTCCCAGATTCACCAGCTGGACCAGAGAGGAGATTGACAACTGACCTTTGTACATGCTAGAATAATATTGGGAATTCCTTAATAATTGAAAACCAGGGCCAGTGGGGAGTGAGGGTGTAGTGCTTTTAATTTTTAGTGCTGACTTATATAATTGCTTTAGTGAGCAAGTGCCAGGTAACTTAAGTGCAATGTGTTACAGGTAACTTAAATGCAAAAATGACAAACAGTAACTTTCTTTCAAGTGAAACAAGGAAATAAGTACAGTAAGCAATGCAGATATCACTAGTGAGCCACAGAAGTGCTGAGAAGCCGCGTATTAGGTGGACTTAGCGTTCCAGGGAAATAACAAGCAAACAAACAACAAGCATATAAACAAAGCTATATTCAGCAGGCCTGGATCTAGTCTATGCTACAGCAAACAAGGTGTACCAATTTCCGTAAGATACAGTTCAAATATTCAGGCACTATAAACCTTTAACCAGAAATTCCCAGCTCAGAAGGGCAGAGTCCAGCCTCTTCTCCCACAAGAGTGCAGACTACAAACCTTCTTAATGTAAAATAACTGGCCTGAAGCCCAAGTGCCTAAACCAGAACTAATACACTTTAAGAATAACAGACACTGGGCTCTCAATCAGCAGTTCCCAACTTAGAAGGATGAAAGCTACCTGTCCTGCCACCACAGTGCATGCCACAAACCTTCCTAATGTAAAACAACTGGACTGAAGCCCAAGTGCTTAATCCAAAAGACTTAGAATGACAGCTAAACTTTAATCAAGTTACTACCAAGCAGTAATAAATACAACTGAATACTTTAGAGAATGCCTGGATTAGTGCTCAAGTTACACAAACAAAGCTAGATCCAGCAGGCCCGAATCCAGTCTATGCCACAGCAAACAAGGCGCACCAACTTCAGTAAGAAGCAGTTCAGATATGCATGCACTATAAGCCTTCAATCAGAAATTCCCAGCTCAGAAGGGTAGAGTCCAGCCTCTCCTCCCACAAGAGTGCAGACCACGAACCCTCTTAATGTAAAATAACTGGCCTGAAAGCCTAAGTGCTTAAACCAGAATTAATACACTTTTAGAATAACAGACACTGAGCCCTCAATCAGCAGTTCCCAACCTAGAAGGATGTAAGCTACCTATTCTGCCACTACAGTGCAGAACACAAACCCTCTCAGTGCAAAACAACTGGTCCGAAGCCCAAGTGTTTAAACCAGAAGGCTTAGAATGAGTTACACCAAGCAGTAATAAATACAATTGAGTACTTTTAAGATGATGCAAAAGTAAAAAAGTAGGTAGAAACACAAGTACAGTAAAAGCAGATGAAATTTTTTTTTTTTTTTCTGAACAAGTGCTGAGATCAAAGAAACAGATTTGAGTGCTGAAACTAGAAAACTGGCTAGTTATAGAGAAAAAAACTAAGCTAGAAGGCTTCCCTCCAACACAGAAGGGCTTGGGGGCTCAAAAGCCTACAAATAGTCTATACCACTTAACAGGAAAGGCAGGAAACAAGCTTAATTTTTTTTCTGTTTCCCAGATGCTCTCTTTGTACACAGTAGGAGTGCCTGAAATCAGAATATGATCTCACTGCACTCAGTTGAGTGAGCAAATGAGATGGGCCCAGAAGGAGTATCCAAACACAAATTTACAAGAGGGGCGGGCAGCTGCAAGGCCACTAAGATTAACACCAAAACAAGAACAGGGAGGGTGGGTGGGACAAACTGAAGAGCAGAGTGAAAACTTCCAGTTCAGCTAAATATTCCTTCCACACAGTTAAAATCAATTTAAATACTGTATTTTTTGAAAAAAAAAAGCAGATAAAGGTACTTAAATTCTCTTATACGTCCAGTTGAATATAGCAAGTTCTTAGCCGGCCAAAGCTGAGGTTTTTAAGCAGAAAATATTTCACACTGTACCACTTAAATAGGCAAGGACAGGAAATCAAAGAATGTGGCTACCCCCACACCTGCAATTACTAACAAATAATAAAATTCAAGCAGCACTAACTGAAGAGCAGAGTGAAAATTTCCAGTTCAGCTAAATATTCCTTCCACACAGTTAAAATCAATTTAAATACTGTATTTTTTTGAAAAAAAAAAAAAAAGCAGATAAAGGTACTTAAATTCTCTTATACGTCCAGTTGAATATAGCAAGTTCTTTGCCAGCCAAAGCTGAGGTTTTAAGCAGAAAATATTTCACACTTTACCACTTAAATAGGCAAGGACAGGAAATCAAAAAATGTGGCTACCCCCACACCTGCAATTACTAACAAATAATAAAATTCAAGCAGCACTAACTGAAGAGCAGAGTGAAAACTTCCAGTTCAGCTAAATATTCCTTCCACACAGTTAAAATCAATTTAAATACTGTATTTTTTTGAAAAAAAAAAGCAGATAAAGGTACTTAAATTCTCTTATACGTCCAGTTGAATATAGCAAGTTCTTAGCCGGCCAAAGCTGAGGTTTTTAAGAAGAAAATATTTCACACTGTACCACTTAAATAGGCAAGGACAGGAAATCAAAGAATGTGGCTACCCCCACACCAGCAATTACTAACAAATAATAAAATTCAAGCTGCTCTAACTGAAGAGCAGAGTGAAAACTTCCAGTTTAGCTATATATTCCTTCCACACAGTTAAAATCAATTTAAATACTGTATTTTTTGAAAAAAAAAAAGCAGATAAAGGTACTTAAATTCTCTTATACGTCCAGTTGAATATAGCAAGTTCTTAGCCGGCCAAAGCTGAGGTTTTTAAGCAGAAAATATTTCACACTGTACCACTTAAATAGGCAAGGACAGGAAATCAAAGAATGTGGCTACCCCCACACCTGCAATTACTAACAAATAATAAAATTCAAGCAGCACTAACTGAAGAGCAGAGTGAAAACTTCCAGTTCAGCTAAATATTCCTTCCACACAGTTAAAATCAATTTAAATACTGTATTTTTTGAAAAAAAAGCAGATAAAGGTACTTAAATTCTCTTATACGTCCAGTTGAATATAGCAAGTTCTTAGCCGGCCAAAGCTGAGGTTTTTAAGCAGAAAATATTTCACACTGTACCACTTAAATAGGCAAGGACAGGAAATCAAAGAATGTGGCTACCCCCACACCTGCAATTACTAACAAATAATAAAATTCAAGCAGCACTAACTGAAGAGCAGAGTGAAAACTTCCAGTTCAGCTAAATATTCCTTCCACACAGTTAAAATCAATTTAAATACTGTATTTTTTTTTGAAAAAAAAAAAAGCAGATAAAGGTACTTAAATTCTCTTATACGTCCAGTTGAATATACAAAGTTCTTAGCCGGCCAAAGCTGAGGTTTTTAAGCAGAAAATATTTCACACTGTACCACTTAAATAGGCAAGGACAGGAAATCAAAGAATGTGGCTACCCCCACACCTGCAATTACTAACAAATAATACAATTCAAGCAGCACTAACTGAAGAGCAGAGTGAAAACTTCCAGTTCAGCTAAATATTCCTTCCACACAGTTAAAATCAATTTAAATACTGTATTTTTTTGAAAAAAAAAAAGCAGATAAAGGTACTTAAATTCTCTTATACGTCCAGTTGAATATAGCAAGTTCTTAGCCGGCCAAAGCTGAGTTTTTTAAGAAGAAAATATTTCACACTGTACCACTTAAATAGGCAAGGACAGGAAATCAAAGAATGTGGCTAGCCCCACACCTGAAATTACTAACAAATAATAAAATTCAAACAGCACTAACTGAAGAGCAGAGTGAAAACTTCCAGTTCAGCTAAATATTCCTTCCACACAGTTAAAATCAATTTAAATACTGTATTTTTTTGAAAAAAAAGCAGATAAAGGTACTTAAATTCTCTTATACGTCCAGTTGAATATAGCAAGTTCTTAGCCAGCCAAAGCTGAGGATTTTAAGAAGAAAATATTTCACACTGTACCACTTAAATAGGCAAGGACAGGAAATCAAAGAATGTGGCTACCCCCACACCTGCAATTACTAACAAATAATAAAATTCAAGCAGCACTAACTGAAGAGCAGAGTGAAAACTTCCAGTTTAGCTAAATATTCCTTCCACACAGTTAAAATCAATTTAAATACTGTATTTTTTGGAAAAAAAAGCAGATAAAGGTACTTAAATTCTCTTATACGTCCAGTTGAATATAGCAAGTTCTTAGCCGGCCAAAGCTGAGGTTTTTAGGCAGAAAATATTTCACACTGTACCACTTAAATAGGCAAGGACAGGAAATCAAAGAATGTGGCTACCCCCACACCTGCAATTACTAACAAATAATAAAATTCAAGCAGCACTAACTGAAGAGCAGAGTGAAAACTTCCAGTTCAGCTAAATATTCCTTCCACACAGTTAAAATCAATTTAAATACTGTATTTTTTGAAAAAAAAAAAAAGCAGATAAAGGTACTTAAATTCTCTTATACGTCCAGTTGAATATAGCAAGTTCTTAGCCGGCCAAAGCTGAGGTTTTTAAGCAGAAAATATTTCACACTGTACCACTTAAATAGGCAAGGACAGGAAATCAAAGAATGTGGCTACCCCCACACCTGCAATTACTAACAAATAATAAAATTCAAGCAGCACTAACTGAAGAGCAGAGTGAAA
>NC_056730.1:420141971-420147060 GCF_019279795.1 Protopterus annectens | reverse complement strand
AAGGGTCCATTTCCCCCCGGGAATCCCCAAAAAAAGGGGGTTTGTAAACCCCGCAAAGACAAAAATTTTTTTAAAACCCCTTTTTGTGGTGAGTACACTGTACACCACAGGTTACATGCTGGCTGTGTTATCATACAGTACATTGCACAGTTGCTACTGCCATGTGCTGGCAGCAATGCGCACTTCCCTAGTATGGACTCCCATGTACCCACACATGCTTGGCCATGCACTACACATAGCTGGGTGACACATCAAACAAGACATACCATACCTGCACTACCCTTGGCATGCACCATACCTCCATGTGTCTGTGTGCTATACCTACAGACATCCCACCTCTGGTTGATGGACATATATGCTTTGCGGCCCTGCTAGCCACACCCTGGACACACACCCATTGCAGCATACATGGTACATGTGGTCAACAGCCGGTACTACCAACATGTGCTGTATGGCCACATGTGCAGGCTGTTGCACGGTGGGTATGTTCAAATGTGTGTGGTGCATCACTTGACAGTCATGGTGTGTCCTCGTGGTCCATCACATACTCCACAGCTAGATACCTACACATGACCACCATACTTTGCAGTGTGGGCCCTCACACAGTGTGGTGGTATGTCTGTGTTGTTTGGCTACATCCACATTCAATGTAGCATACGACAGTCACCCAGGCATTGCCGACAGAGATGTTGTTGGCAACATGCCAGCCAATGGGATACCAATAAGACACACTCTCACTCACTACAGGTTTCAAATCCATACATGGACATTGCAATGTCCCTGTGGACACATACATGGTACTGCCATGCACACATTATGTCCTAGGACACTGTCCCAATGTCACCTCCAATCTCCCTAGCTGTTATATCCTGCCAAACTGGTTGTTATGTGTCTGTACAGCAGCACACTGCATTAACTGCTAGCCCATTCATGGACGTTGTGTACCTTGACCACCACACCGCATCTATCACACTACACATGGGTGGTAGTGCATTGCACGTGTGGGACGGCATTCATACAGACATGACTGCACCATTCGGGATGGCACTGGGGCACATCCTCCCATCCATGCTTCACATACTCATTGACGACCTCCATGCCTTTACTGGCACCCTTGTTGGGCGTCTGTGTGCTACAGCACCACATCCACATGATGGCCACCTGTCATACCATTGCATGGGTGTTTAGTGTAGTACAGAGGGTAACAGATCAGACATTATCCCACATTGCCCTTCAGCACCATTCCACATTCTGGTATTGCCAATGTACACATCCACCATCACATCATACCCTGTGTCTCAGGATGTTAGGCTATGTGACTCCTGGACAGGTCACACAGTGGTGCAAGCATATCATGCTACCTACGACATGTAAGGTACATGTGGCATTACACAGTCCTCAGTCATGTGGCCCCTCATGTTCACTATTTGCTTACATACACAACATGCTGTCATGGAGTAATGTCCATGCCTACATATCCCACATCTGCATACCTGGCATCATTATAGCTCCACCAGCTCATACTGCTAACAACCATACAAGTGTCAGTGTGGCATATCTATCATGTAGATGTCATTGCATCAGATACATCACACATGGTGCATACACTTCACCTTTGCATAGCGACAGTCATCCACTAGGTATCACGTGGATACTGTCCCTATACATGCATATCACATTGTACATGGTTGCTGTACACATGCCCCACATGGTGCTGTGGTTGCCATATTCCGCTGTGGCGTGGGTACACATGTGCAGGGCCACACATATCTGGACTATGTGTGTTGCTAGGACATTGGTAGCCTTTGTACTTGTGCCATACACACATCTACACACGGGCAGGGTTACCATAACACATTTGTGGTGTGCCTTCCACAATGGCTACACCTTTCCATATCACGGTATAGTCATGCCGTGATGTATACCAGGCTCAGACAGTTGACATATGCAGATGACAGATGGGGGAAACATCTGTACTCATCTGCATACCACTTACACAGGGGTGTCATGTACTCTGCCATGGGCCATGTCCTCCGCATTACTGATGCATGTAGTACTCCTACATGGCATTTGCAGTGGGCAGGGTGAGTGACGCACTCATGCATATGTGCACACAGGCCACATTGCTTAGCCTGGGCTTCTGTTTACCTACACAGACTAGACACACCATGCTGTAAAACATAGGTCCTGTGCACATCCCACAGGGACACACTGTAGCACTGGTCATGTGATAACTCCCTTGCTGATAGGGTGACACATACACATGGGACCGCCACAGCAGTACTGTGTAGACATGCAGTTGACATCCACCTTTGATATTCTGTGGGCAGTACCATGGGGGGGTGACACGACTGTGTACATTGCACATGTGTTTACACATGGACCTGCCAGACGTCATTGTTGCACACATTGCACCTGCTACAGATAGCTTGGACATGGTCACTTGCTGTTCCTTCCATTTCGGGTGGCTATTCTGCTACTACTCTGTCCCATATGTGCGGGCCATACATATCCTGTTAATGTACATAACAGTAGGCCATACCTCCATCATGCATGCTATGCCTGTGATACTGTGTATAATGTCTGAACGTATCCATCATGATAGCTTTACATTACACATACTTGACATGGTCACCTCTACTGCAGGCATACGCACGTCGTGCACAGATTACATATGACATCGACAATATCTGCCCATACACATGTGTGCTGTGACACTATACATACATGTCCTATCCCCTGCTGTGGCACCTCATTGTTGGACATCCACTGCCAGCATCAGTGTGGGTGGTGGCATTGTTCTGTGTTTTACATCAGTATGGCACCCCTTCAGTTATCCCAGCTGTGTACATGATGTCCCACTGCTGTACACGGTGTCCACAGTCGTTGGTATGCTCAGCGGGTTAACAGTACATAACCACCTTTCACCACTCTCTGCCTTATGGACAGGTATCTTTACTGACAAACACCGTTCACATACAGTGCAGATTCGTCATACATATCATGCGTTACACCAGTACATCTCGTGGGTTCTACATACCTTTCCTGTATTGCTTTCAGTATTCCGTGTGAGTCTCGCTACTGACAAGTGATTGGCTCTTGTAGGAATAACTTCTTTGTTCGGTATGAACATACAGTTTTACTCTCCTGGGAGTCTTCCTTATATCCGTCGTCACCTGCGGCATGTGGGTTCATTACACCAATAGCTGTTCCTAGGTGTGTACTTATGTGCATATCACCTGAGCATCTCCTCCATTAAATGCGGTACTGGTGAACTAGGGCATAGTTCATTCCTCGTCTGGCCGTTGGTTATCTGCACTAGCTTCGTGGGGATGGTATGTATTGTGTTATGTTATGTGTGACTGCAACCGCTATGTGTGGCATCAGGTAAATTTCGCTGTGGTGTTAGCCGTGGATTGTGTGTGTTGGGTATGGTATTATGTTCCACATGTGGGTGTCCGTGTCCCGCCGGCGTCTGTCGATGGCGTTTTGCATTCTGATGTGTAACATAGCTCTTCTATTCCTGTACACAATGGATGCTGGTATGCATCCGCTGCTGATAGTGTTTCCCACGCGAGATGTTGCGGGTATGCCGCTGTCATTAACTGCCTGTATGTCTTTGCTGCTATTTCGGCTTGTATCCATTTGATATGTGTGATGGGGTATATCAGCGGCTGTGGGTGACGGGTACGGGTTGTGGGCCTTGCATTTGTACATACACGGGTATGCTTCTGTGTGTGCTAAATCCCTGCCTGGGGAGCTGCAAGTTACCTGTCTGTTGTTCTAGGAGTGTAGGTATTCTTGATGTCGTCTGCTGTCGGTACCGTCTGCTTGTGTGCATCCTGCATCTATTCCTCCGTCACATCGGTTGTATATCTGCAGCTGTTCATACGTGCCGACTATCCCTTGGCATTTTGTCATGGATATTTACGGTCATTGTGATCCTGTAGTTGGGACGGCCTGTATGCTACCGGTTGCCACCTATTCGGGTGGCGATTGCTTGTTTAACACTCGTAGAACACACAGCGGTGTTTACGGGACGATACGTGTCCACGATTGGTGCCGGGGCAGCAAATCCGTATTTCCACGGTACATAACTATTGCTGCGTAATGTAGCCGATATATCGTATTGGAATTAACATGTCGGCGCCATACATACGGTGATGGTTTGTACATGCGTCCTTTGCATCTCATGTTGGCTATACTCCTGTGGTAGATTCTGGGACATTTTCACTTTGCATCGTTTTACGTCGCCACGCGCCTAGCCAGTGAGTAGCTCTCAGTACTACTTTGTGGGTACTGCTATACATACGCCTGTGGTTCCTATACTGTATGCCTACACATGTTATTCCACTCCGCCTGTCACATGTCACCTACATACACATTTTACAGTGTCACACACATTACAGTGGCACAGCGGAACACACGACACCCTCACCTCACACATACACATACTTCCGCTTTCGCAGGGACGGTTGCACACAGTACCTACGTTGAGCACATCACCGGCGGCAGTGTCTACCTCCGCCCTCATATCCTAAGAATATTACACGCACATGTCCTGTTACTGTATCGTGGCCTGGCGATCATCCCGAATGGTGGATATGCATTTAGGTGGGTTGACCTTTCCGTGGGTGGCGTTCCCTGCTCTGTCCACCCTCCCGGATAGTCGGGTTGTCGTTCAGTATGTTTACTATGTTGAGAGTTCGCGTCTTACTTCTCTGTGACCTTGCATCCCTGTGATTCCCTGTTTAACTTGTTGTACTTTATATCTGTGTATGTGTACATATATGTCTATGTGTGTAATGATATCTATCTCCATATGTGTATGCACATATGTACATATGTAGACACCTTGCCAACGTGGCAGCATACGGCCACGCCGTCTGCTGTCGGACCAGCGTCTTGATTGAGTTGTTGCCGTTCCATGCTCCGCTGGCTGTGGGTTGTGCAGTGTTTGGGTGCTACCTATGTTGGAGTCACACATGTGACCACCCATACGGTACAAATTACGGGCGGACATGTTTGTGTGCTGTCCATTTCACTGTGTGTGCAGGTAGAGAGGTGTCAGTCCATGGGGCCTACGCTG
>NC_056730.1:419926971-420126971 GCF_019279795.1 Protopterus annectens | reverse complement strand
GGTCTTGTTGGGCCTAGTGATGGTGTAAATAAGTTGAGTAAAGTTGAACAGATTAATTGATAAGGTGGGATTAGGGTCTATGATTTTTTTGCCAGTCAATATTTACATCTCCCATTATGTAAGTTTCTTGTTTAATATTTGTGCAGGTCCAGGAGACGAAGTCTTCTAAGGTATTGGTGTTATTACCAGGGGGAATGTAAAGGGAGATGATGCAGATACTTTTACGGTTATTTAATTTTAGCATGCCAATCACTACTTCAGCGTTATTAAAGGATGGAATAGGATTCAGGAAAGGAGTAATGGATAAATGATTAGAGTAAATTAGTGCTACTCTACCACCTCTTTTATTTAGGCGGTCAGACTGGAGGCATTGAAATCCGGGGGGAACGAATTCTGAGTCAGTTATGTGTGGTTTTAGCCAGGTTTCAGAGATGGCTACTATGTCAGGTGAGTTATGGTTGACCCAGGCATGAAACAGGGTAATTTTATTAGTTAAGTTTTGGGTGTTGATAGTGAGGAATTTGAGGTCTTTATGAATAGGTTTGTTGTTGGAGCTATGGTTATAAGTTTGAGAATTGTTTGTTCCGGGGTTGGGATGAATGTCACCTGCTTAGAAGAGGTATGAGAGAAGATGAATACGTTTTTTAGGAATTTGTTTGGTTAGGGATGGATGGTGGGATGCGGGTTTAGGTTTGCAGAAATTTGAGGGGATATGGAAGAGTTTTAAAGTTAATAGAGAGGTGAGGTGAATGGGGGTAAGAGAGGCAGAGATGTTGTAGAAGTGATTTGAATGGTTGGGGTATGGAGGTGGAGGTGGAGGGTGTATATGTAGGTTTGTATAAGAGGTGGCATGGTATAGAGGAAGTAGAATGAGGAGTAGGAGTGTTGTGGGGGTAAGAACTTTGGAAGTAAAAGAGGGCATTTGTGGTTGAAGTTTGTTTTGTGGAGATAGGAATATGGAGGTGAGAGGGAAATAGGCAGAGCAGGTGGAATGGGAGGAGGAGGAGGAGTATAGGGTAGGGTGAGTTTGGTGGAGAGGGAGGAGTTATGCTGTGGCGGGATTGGGCGTTGTAATGGGGAGAGAGTAAGGGATGGCAATAATGTAGGAGCACTGGGGGCAGGTGGGAATTGGGGGCAGGGTAGGGAAGCGGAGTGAGCCCACAGGGCGAATGGAGCAGGATAGAGCAACAGAGCAGAAGAGTCCTGCTGAAAAAGTATCAGCCACTGCAGGTAGGAGCTGAGGTAAGTAAGATAAAGTGCAGTAAACCTGGGTAGAATTGATAGAGAATAGAGCAACTCCAGGGAAGAGGAAATAGTATAAAGGAGGGAGAGAGGAGTAAAATTATGGGATAGTAGGATTTAGGAGTAACTGGGAGATGAAGGTGGATGAGAGAAGAAAAAAATAAAAAAACAAGAGGAGAAGAAAAAAAGTTATTTTAAAATAGAGTAGGAGTAGGCAAAAAGGTGGGAAGGTGCTGCCACCTAGTAGTGAGAGGAGAATAGGCAGGCAGAGAGGCAATGGGGAAATAGAATGGAGCAGGATGGGCAAGAGATTGAGGTAAGAAAAAGTAGAGGTAAAGAGTGAATGAGAGGGTAAGTCTTCAGAGGGATACAAAAAAATGGGATGGGAGGTTAGAGGTAGTGAGTTAGAGGGGGATCTTTGTGGTCTGAGGTAGGCTGCTGAGTCACACACACTGAGGGACAGGCTAGCATATAAGGATATTTTGATAATTGAGTTTGTAGTAAGGCTACATACATTTATTGAGAGCAAAATAGGTAAGGGATTCCGCACTGAGGATTCCTTTTGGTTAAGCCCAAACTAGTGAGCAGGAAAGATCCAGGTGGGTCGACTTGGCTTTATGCGGAAAGTCCGTATGAACTAAGTATAGGAGTTGGAGTAGATTTGGAGGGAAAGTGTAAGGAACAGAAACGAGGAGTAGGTCTGGAAGAAGGGTATAAGTGAGGGAGGGTTAAGTTAAAGGTAAAAGTAATTGAGAACAGCTATGAAAAGGAGAGCAATGAGAAAGACATGGAGAGAGAGCAACACAGACAAATCGTAGTATTATCTCAACCAACTAGCAACAGTCTAAAGACAAATGCAGTTATACATTTTAGATGTTTGGTGTGTGGAGCAGATAAATACAGTGGTACAACAGCAAGTTCAGGCAGACTAATACATTTGAAACAGATTAAATATGCATTGTACCTCTACACAGAGTTTAAAAGATGGCTAGGCAATTTCAAAGCAAAGTCAAAAGGCAATTTCAACAAAGCAAGGATATGTCTTAAAGCAGGAGTTTATAATATACGTTATTGAAGGCAGACAGAGTGTGAAAAACCTTAGCAATTTATCAAAACCAGTAGAATAAGCTGGGGAGGGAATATATAACTCCCAACAATTCAAACAGTGGCTAGGCAATATATAGAAGTAGCCAGTTAAGAGATGCTGGGCGCTGTATAGTTACGGTAAGCTAAGAAGTAAAGGATACTAGCTGTTTGGTGCAAAGCATCTAGTAACTGTAGGTGAAACAGCTCAACTAAATACTAGATACTGGCTGTTAGGTAAAATAGGGTGATAAAGGCTCAATAAGGTGCCTTTTTGAGGAGGGAAAGTATCCAGAAATTGAGGGTGAAACACATCAGTAGCATTTATGCTACAGAGTGGTTAGAGTTATGGTAAATGGGAGGAAAAGTAAGCTACAGGACCGCTGATTCTGCTTACTCTGTTCTGTTATGAGGCATTTTGATAGAAGAAAACAGGAATAAGCATGCTCTGGAGCAGCTGCAGTACAGCGCCTTATATAATGGCGCTCTAAGTTAGGATAAGGAGTAGTATTGGACTCACAGCACTCACAGACTTCTTAGGTACAAACTGCAAGCAACAGGAGAAGGTCGTAGGTTACATACCTCTTTTTGGCACTAATGCGAGAGAGAATGTAGTCGCTACTATGCGCCGAGGAATGGGCGCTCTCCAACACAGTTGCAAAGTGCAGGGACAAGTCAAGGGGAGGGTGAGAAAGCTGCAGACGTTTGTTTCAGCAGAGCCGAAACACTAACCACAGAGCGGATCAAACACAATACATTTTAAGCTAACCAGTTTCACACTAGTAATTAGCTACATATGTATGAACACATTTAGGCCAGCAGAGTGTAAAACCTGTGCTGGAATTCCATATCTACAAAAGTATCAGTGTATCAGGGTAGTGAAAGCATTATTAAACAAGCAATAACAGACAGTAGTCTGAAATAAGCATCAGAGTGTTTGCTCAACAGAAAATATTTAAACAAAACAGTATCTAGTCTATTAGATAAGTTTTTCTGTGGAAAATCACCTTTGAGTAAGCAGAGTATACACTAGTACTTAATTTCTTTATCCACAATAACAGCAGCGTATTTGTTTGATAAAACGCTATTAAACAGGCAATAAACGCTTTTTAACAGGCAATGAACAGACAGATACCTAGATTAGTCTCAGAGCATGTGTGTGTGTGTGTGTGTGTGTGTGTGTGTGTGTGTGTGTGTGTGTGTGTGTGTGTGTGTGTGTGTGTATATATATATATATATATATATATATGTGTGTGTGTATATATATATATATATATATATATATATATATATATATATATATATATATGTGTGTGTGTGTGTGTGTGTGTGTGTGTGTGTGTATATATATATATATATATATATATATATATATACATATATATATACATATGTGTGTGTGTGTGTGTGTGTGTGTGTGTGTGTGTGTGTGTGTATACATATATATATATATATATATATATGTGTGTGTGTGTGTGTGTGTATATATGTATATATATATATATATATATATATATATATATATATATATATAAATAACTGTAAATATGTACAATTTGTAAAAATATCTAAATATGTAACTGTTTTTATGTTGTGTTAAATAAAGGACCCCTACTCTTTTTCATAGATATCATGGGATCTTTTGTCTCCCCTGAACTAACACCAGCTCAAGTAGAAGGGACCTGAGTTTAACATATCACCCAAAAGACGGCACACTCAGGAGTACAGTACTCTCCCCATACACTGCACTGCAGTGTCAGCAATCAATCCATCTGATGTGGGAATAGAACCAACAGCCTTCTGCACCACAGATGGGTGAGCTACCTGTTGCACCCCTGACACATAGTTGCTTAACTTATTTATTTTATTTTCATTTACTAACTGGGATACTGGGGTAGAACAGTAATACAGATGGATCATTTTGAGGCTCAGCCAGGGAAGGCAGTAAACATAAGAAAGATTAAATTTTTGGATAAAAAATAACGTTCATGAGCATGAGTTACAAATTTGGATTAGTTTAGCTGCAATATAGTGTCAGTATGATTAAGGTATATCCAGAAGTATGAGGAAGAAATAAAGTTTGAATATCTGTTATAGAGTTCACTGTTATTAAGTAATTAGACAAGTGAGAGATTATGGGAGTAAATAGAATAAAAGAGTAGATTATGTATTGCTGACTCATTTGGGGGCATGAATAAGTACTTTTTTTAAGTCGAAAAATTTCAAATTAGATCAGAATTCTTGGAATGAAGGAACTTATCTGAATTTTACTGGTAAAGATTTAGGGTCATAGGTTTGTACTAAGCTAACTGCCCTTGTGGGCCATTTTAAGCCTAGCCAATTACCCCATGTGAGAATTGAACCCTGTACCTTGTGTTTGTAAGGTAAACACCATAACCATTATGCCAACCTTCCACCCCCCCATATATGTGAGCCATCAGAGAAAAACTGTGATCTGTACTTCTATGTCTATTTGCTTTTTTTTAATGAAAGTGAATAAGGGGATTTGGGATTCAAAGGAGATTGGGATCTTGAATTGTAGTTGGTGATTATTTTTGTAAATCTGTCAGTGAAAAGGGAAGGATTTCAACTCTATAACCTTATAAGTAAGATATGCTATTAATAGAATACATTCCTGTAATTTGGTATCCATTTAACTTTAGCCTAGGTACAGCAGTTATAGTCTTTTTGAGGGGCATGGATGATACATCTACAGATGTTGCTTGCTGAAGTCTGTATGGATGTCATGTTTTTTCTTTGAAGCTTTAGCTGCCATTGACAGACCATATTTGAGCTGGGTAACCAAAACTCCCTTACCAATGGACAGTCTACCCTCTGATGAAAGAAAGTGGGACACCATTTTCAACCAAAAAAGTAATTAATTCATTTTTGATTTTGTTTCTTTGATGTGGTGTTGGAAGAAGATAGTCTGGTGCATACACATGCTCCTTCATATTTAAAGTACAAAGTAATGTCAGTGCATTCATGGTTATTGTGTGGAATGTTCCAATGCTGAGAGACTACTGAGAGTTTTTGTTTGGTGCTGAAGAGCAAAACGTTTGTTTTGAGTATGAGTTTGTTAGGGATACGACAGAGAGTTGGGAGAGATTGCCTTTAAATAATTTTTGATGTTGTTGGATGATAACTTAGATTTCTATAGGACCATATCATCTGTATATAATATGGTTTTGTTTTGCATATCTCCATGGAGCTTATTGATAAATATAGAGAATAGAAATGAGGGGAACATTGATCTTTAAGGGGACTCCTTTAACTATTGGTGAGGACAGACAGATTGTAAATCTGATTTGTACTTTAAATTAAATGTTAAGGAATTCATTGAAACAAAGGTAGTATTGTATTTGCTAATTCATACTGTAAGAAGGAAGTTAAATAGTACTTCATAACCTTCAAGCCAAAGGCTTTGGTGAGATCAACGAATAGCAAACCTGTTAAAAGGCCTTTCTCCATATTCAGAAGGGTATTGTTGTTAAGGGCACAGAGGACAGTTAATGTGTGATAACCTGACAGAAAACAATGTTGTTGAGGAGAAAGGATGTTGTACAGATTTTGTGCTCTGCAAGTTTGGGTAAAAAGTATTTTTCCTTCAGAGATGTTAAGTAGGAGTGATGGTCTGAAGTATTTTGTATTTCCTGACTTAGGCAGTTTTCTGTTAGGATTCACTATGTCCTGCTTCTATTCAAATTAAATTGCATTTCTGGTGGGACAGCATATTGTTTAGGTAGCCAGTTCTGTGGTGCAATGGGGACAGAGCCCTGATTATGGCCCAAGTGATCTGGATTTCATTGACAGATTGGGTGTCTGAAGTGCTGAGAAGGGGAGAGTGGTTGTGCTCATCCTGGTGAGAACAAACTGCACTTGGATGCACCTAGTGGTTGATCTTTAGTGGGGGCTAAGGATGTTTGCCATTATGGATGATATGCCTGCATATCTCATTGTAAATCCACCCCTGGATATTACAAGTGCATGCAAAGAGAAGGAAAGCTAAACACTCCTCAGCAGCAATATACTATTGTCCCATGGGCCTTGATATCTTTATTGGCCCTGAGCACGGGTCAGAGTTAATCTGGGCCAGGTTTGACAGCCCAGTAGACTTAATGGATGACGATAGGCTCTGCGAGAATCCAATAGTCACCTGCAAGGAGCCAAAAAGAAAGAGAGAGAGAGGGAGAGAGAGAGAGAGAGTGATGCTGTACAGGTGATGGAGGTGATGTAGTATGTAAACCAGAATAGTAGTCCATCTGATGCAGCAGGACCACCTAGGGGTATATTGTCAATATATTTTTCAATGTCTTTGGTCTGCAGGATTTTGAAATAGAAAGAGTTAGTTGATATAAAGGGTTTTATAGATGCAGATGGGTAATAGGAAGCTTACAGGAATTGTTTAGAAAGTCAAGTGAGGAAATTTGCCAGATGTGATGGGAACGGTGCCATTATTTGGATGTTTTTCACTCTCAGATTGTTCAGTAATTTGAATATCTGCATTTCAGAATTGTCTTAAACTAGGCTTTGGGGACTTTTGAATTGTTTTGAGGAAGTTTGCTTTGTATGTTTTTTTGGGGGGGTGGGGTGGCAGGTTTATCAGTGTATTAACTTTATCATTAGTGACACAGGAAGGAACATGTTTCCATTTTTACCAAGTGGGAACTTGTAATTTCTAACTGCCATTTAACTCTTTGGGGACCCTTTGTGTTTGATTGTTTTTTAAAAAGTCTGGTAATTTTGGGAAATATTTATCTTGCAGTTTAAACAACATTGCTGGAAGGTATGCCTGTATTGAAGACTGAGGATTTGTAGAAAAAATGTCAATTAATTTTGGATAGCTCTTCTCTTAGAGCTGCTATGTTTTCATGTGTTCTTGGTGTGTAAGTAGGAGGTTGTATTATAAGGAATTGTTACCTTGAAGGTTAGAGTTCAGTCATGACTAATAGTAGGAGGTGGGCTACAAATGTTTGAAATTTTATAGAGTATGTTTGTTTCAAAGATGATTTCCATTTTTTTAAATTAGCTGTTGTAGTTTCTTTAAATGTGTAAGACTATGGCTTTTAAGGTAATCTATTGTTTTTGAATCTGAATATGTTAGGAGATTAAGATTAAAAGTTCACTAGAACGTCATTGTAGAGCCTTGTGTGATGAAAGACTTCACTAATAAGAAGCTTGAATTTTGTGATACTTTTCTAGGGAGTAGGCTATTTCCAGTTGTAGATTATGTTTTGTTTAATTGTATGTTCAGTACTTGCTACTTGGGTTGTTGTTAGTTTTAGATGAGTAGGCCACATCTTTAAAAATAAAGGCTTAGATTAGGTGTGTTGACTCTTTAACCATGACTATTTAACATCTCTTATGACACTGATGTTATTGAATAGAAAGGAATCAAGCTCCTCAAGTTTGTTTCTAATGCTTCCAGAGTATAGCAATGCTATTCTGGTGGTCTCATTTCCTGGCATGTAATGTCTGGTAGTGGTGGACCAGGGCTGGTTTCTTTAAAGCTATGTATTAGCAGTATATTTATCAGTAGTGCTATTCATATTGTAAGTTTAAGAAATTTGATGAGAGGTGGTGGAGATGGCTTTTTCTTAGGGAGGCACATTGATGGGGGAGAACGTGGAGTTTAGACTATAATTTAGATTGACTTGGCCAATGGATTAATAGCTCTTTTGTGATGGGATGTAGTCTAAATTGCTAGGTGGGGTTTGTCATGGTGGTTGATTATTTGCATTCTGGCTGTGCAAGTGGGGGAGTAAAACTTGGTGGGGTGTTCATTTTTAGTTGGGAAGTTAAGTATGTGTAGGTTAAGGAGTAATGAAATTAGAATATTTGTTGTTATTTTGGTTGGAGAAGCTGGTGTGGAAAAGGATGTGTACATGAGTAGAGAGATGAAGTAAGGAGGTTGTTGGGAACTTTATTAAAGGAGAGTCTCTAAAGCCTGAAAGTGGATGCATTACTGAGGTGGACAAAATGTGTAATATGTGAAAGTGTTAGGTTCATAGGTTAGTACTAAGCTAATTGCCCTTGTGAGCCTAGTTAATTATTCCTTGTGAGACTCAAACCCTGCACCTTGTGCTTGTAAGGCAAACACTTTAACCATTAGGACACCCTCCAGGAGGTAAAAACTGAAAGTTTTAGAA
Organism: Protopterus annectens; assembly: GCF_019279795.1. Lineage (NCBI taxonomy): Eukaryota > Metazoa > Chordata > Ceratodontiformes > Protopteridae > Protopterus > Protopterus annectens. The sequence continues at coordinate 420,118,497 of NC_056730.1, read as the reverse complement.
TGTAGTAAGAGAAGAGCTTACCCCCTGCATAAATGTTTTTTGTGTGTGCATGTGTGTGTGTTTTGGATTAGTTTGTAATGGAGGAAATTGTGTGCATTTATTTTATTCATTTATATATTTTTTCCTTAATACAGAATGATGGAATGTTTCTGTCTTCATAATTTTATTAAAGACCTTCTGAACCATTTAAAAGAAAACTCAATCTGGAACCTAAAATCTTTTGTTATCATGTTTTGATACTCTTCTAGGTGCCAATACATCAGAATTTAAAAATTATGCTACTCCTTTTGAAACTTTTTAAAGTTTTTTTTCAGGTTTTTAGCTTCTGGTATTTAAGCCCTGCATTTGAGCAGGTTTTTGCTTCTTTGCACGTCTCGTGGCACTGTGCACTACAGTGCAATTGCGTGCCTTAGCCGGAAAGGTAAATTCAATAGTTTTTCCTTTAGATACAGCTGTAGCACATTAGTGTAGCCCTCATCCTTAGTACTTTGCCAGTCAAAGGAATACTGCTAGTGAGCTTAAACCTATTAAACTACCAACAAAAAAACCCCGGCAGAAATATCCATCCACTGATCTCCTCCTTGATCGATCCTAAAAGGCCCCCTTAGTGATAACAGTCTTCAACCTAGCATCATGGACAGATGGACCACCCTTGTTTCTTCTTCCAACCTTGTTGACTTGGGTCTCTTGAGGCAGTGTAACAATTGCCTCATGTACACTGACAACCCTCTACTAATAATTAACTCTAGTACAGAGTGTAAGAAGTGTATCTACATTAAGAATCTTGAATCAATGCTCTCTCACACTCAGAACAGTAGCCTACCCACCACTACACATGCACATAGTACCAGTACTCATACATATAGTACATGCCTAACACAAAAATCAACATATGTGGAGGTTTTCCCAAAAAACTTACCAAAACACCAGAGTCCTCCAAAACACAAGACTGCTACAACTAACACAGTTCCCACAGCACCCATGACACATATCATCACCAGTGTCTTACTTACAAAGCCCATAAGACTTAACACTCAAAAAACAAATTTTCTAGTCATTGGAGGGGAGTGAGACACATGGATGTGCCACTCACTGGGTTGGACAAGGAGAAAGTCACAGTCAGCTGCCTGTCCAGTGGCAGGATTCATCAGATCATGCATGCACTCAGGTCTCTCAGCAACAAGTACCATTATGACTCTGTCATAGTTCATGTTGGAGTGAACGAGCTGAGACGTACTTCACTGGACTATATGAAGAGAGACATGATTGAGCTGTCTAAGTAGGTGTCCCAGGCAGGTATGTACCTAGCCTTGAGCAGCATCACCTGAATGATGCCACAGTATAAGCAACAAATGATTGATTTCAATAACTGGCTTAGTTTTTGGTGTCATTCAAAGGGGATCCAATTCCTGCCAGCCTTGGAAGCTATGGTCGACAAACCTCACTGCTTTGCAAGAGATGGTTTGCACCTGGTGCCTCTAGGCTTTCGGCTGATGGAAAAGGCTCTTGCCTCCCCCATAGTGGCTTTTTTAAGCAAGGTCTCAAAAACAACTTACTAACGTGAAATTAGCCAATCATAACAAAATAAGGATCATGCTGTTCAACGCTAGGAGCTTAAACCAATATCCGCATACCCTGGAAGCACTTCTATCACTAGATGTGCAGTCAAAGAAACTTGACTCAAGGCCTCACAGATTACCCCGGCCTTGCAAGGCTACAATGTCTTCCACACCTTCAGACCACAAAATGAACATGTGAGAGCCAAAGGAGGTGGTGTTTCTATCTATATTAGAGATAAATAAACCTACCATCTAGTTAGACTGGACAACATGGAGTTACTCCAAGTTCAGGTTATGGTTGGTAAGACCCCCATTCAAGTCATAGCCACTTATACATACCCCTCCATGGGTCATGATGCGCATGAAGGTTGCTTGATCAAACTGGAGACAATCCAAATATTACTGAACACTCTGTTTATATGGGATATCAATTATCCCACCATCAAATGGGAAATTTACACCAGCCCTAACTCACTAGCACAAAAGTTCCTTGACTTTGTAAATTCAAATGCCCTGGAACAAATTGTTCATACCTCAAAAAGAGGAACAAACATAGTAGATCTGGTCCTCACTAACATGTCAAGCAGATGCACTACCGGAACTGTTGCACCCTCATTAGTTAAATCTGACCACACATCAGTCAGCTTCGAGCTGACATTAACACCAGAACTCACAAAAGGTGAAATCACACTAAAAAACTTCACTAAGGCAAACTATACCTCCTAGGTGAAGGTATAAATGCATTCCAAGCCCCATCCCCAGCTGGACGTATTAACTACACTAAAGCTTACACTAAAGCACTGTGCAAACACTTGCATAAGTGTATAGACTTGGCTGTAGCAGAAAGAATCAAAGTCAGAGCCCCAAGTAAAAAACAAGCCACTATGGAGGACATCCAGCATCAACAAACTTTACAATAAATACAAAAAGTTTCTGTCCAAAGAAACAAAGGCAAGACCCATGGAAAAGCACCCTCCTCAGCCTCAACAGGCAAATAAGGCAACTTGTCAAATCCTCTAAGCGCTTCTTTGAGAAAAACTTAGCAAACACAGCCAAGGATAACCATAAGGCCTTTTACAGATACATACATAATCTAAAAGGTAGGACTCAAGCATGTGCAGAACTAATGACCAGCTGCATCACGCACACTGACCTCACAGAGATAGGAAACCTGCTAGCTTATAGGTTTGGTGAAAATGTCACTCCCTTATCCCCTCCAAACCTATCAGAAACATTCCCCCAAACTCTCTCCCCACCCCACATATCTGAAGAGCAGGTCATCAAAGCCTTGTCCAAGTCAGAAAACACAGCCTCTGTGGGACCAGATTGCATCCCAGGCTGTATTCTAAACAGGTTAAACATGAATTAGCATAACCATTAATTACTCTTTTCAATCATAGTCTAACCACAGGCTTTGTTCCTGTGGAATGGAGAACAGCAACAGTTCTTCCCCTCCACAAAGGTGGCCTAGCAACAGGCCCAGGGAATTGCAGACCCATAAGCTTGACCAGCCTCATCTGTAAGGCCATGGAACGTATCATCATGGACCTCATGAATAAAGACATAGCCGACCTCTAAACCCTGGATCCTACTCAATTCAGTTTCATCAAGGGCAGATCCTGCCTGTTAAATATGGTGGATTTTTTCAAAAATGTGACCAGGGCCATTGACAATGGTGGATCTGTGCACACAGCATGCCTCGACTTGGCAAATGCTTTATACACAATCCCACACTCAGGCTTTACTGATTAACTTTGCAAACTGAATGTAAACTCCTTTGCTGTAAAATGAGTTGCCAACTGGCTCACAAACCAGACACACAATATGAAAGTGGGTGACTCCACATCAGCCAGAAGACGTGTTACCAGTGGGGTGCCACAGGGGTCAATGCTGGGCCCCCTACTGTTTGGTATATACTTCTCAGATGTTCAGGTCAAAACTAAGGGGTTCTGGCTGACCAACTTTGCAGATGTCTGCAAACTGGGTACAATTATTGAATCCCCAAATGATGTCAGTATAATCCAGGAGGGTCTTACACAGACCAAAGACTGGTGTCTTAAGTCATGGTCTCAAACTAAATGAAAATAAATCCATCATCATTCCCTTCAGCACAAACAATGTCCCTTCACACTATCAAATCAAAAGCAATACCCTTAGTAGGTGCAAAATGGTAAGGGACCTGGGATCACAAGTTGACTGTGATCTTAACTTCTACCATTATGTGTCTACTGTAGTAAGGAAGGCTTTCTATGCAGCACATTTGATTAGTAAAGGCATCACCTTTAGAGCAAAAAAGGTTATAACCCCTCTATACTCGGTACTAATCTGGCCCATAATTGAGTATAATGCCCCATTCAGCATGTACCATACAAAGCTCCTGCAGCAGTTGGAGAGACCTCAGAAGTTTCTAATGAAGAAGATCAAGGGACGTCAGCACGTGCCTTACACAGACCAACTAAATTCCCTACCACTATACTTTGTATCGTATAGACTTCTTTGCGGAGACTTATGCCTGGCTTAAAGAGCAATTTCAGACCCAAACCTAAGGAAAGTGCTGCATACCTGTAAATCAAATAGGACTAGGGCTACCCATTCCAGGGACCAAAATATGGCCTGCAGCTTAAATAGGACATGCTGGAGGGACAGATTTATCTTCCAGCGACTGCTGCATCTTTGGAATGGGCTACCTATTCATGTGAAACAGAGCACCTCTATGACACTGTTCAAGAGGAACTTGGACGAGTGAATGGAACACTGTGAATTCTTACTGGGGATAGCGCCCACAACCCTCCTGGACATGGACAGCCATTGCTAAATGCAGTTTTGGGTATAACTAACATTTTTATGGTATTACATTGGGATGAAATGGCTAGGCTTGAAATGACCTCCGGGTTGATAGCCTAGTAATCTTATATGATCCTATGATCCAATGAGATGGCCAATAGTCCTAACTGCTTTGTCAAGAATGACTTGCACCTATCTCCACAAGGCTTTTGTATATTGGCTAAAACCTTGTAAACCCCAATAGTGTGTTCTTAGGCAATGTCAGTGTACAAAAGTTTACAACATGGCAAAGCAGAATCTGGATAACATACAGGTATTGCTGCTCAACACTAAGAGCATCAACAAAAAAACTTCACTCCCTACAGGCCCTGCTTACGTTGGAATGCATCGATAAATGCATCTGCATGCTGACCTGATTCAAGACCATTGAGAGCACCTCACTGGTGTGGGGTTTCAATAGTTACCATGCATTCTGACTCACTGCACTACATGAAGACACCAAAGGTGGTGATGTTTCTATATTTGCAAAACAAAATTTTACCTCCAGGCTCATTAGACAGGATAATGACTGAAACTCCTCCACATCCAACTTGCTATTAACAAAAGCCCCTTATCACATCATATCTAACTATAGGACCCCCTCTATGTTCCCCTTGGCTCATAACTCCTACTAGACTAATATGGAGTTTCTATGCATTATGCCAAACACCATTTTCCCAGGGGAATTCAATTACCCCTCCATCAACTGTGAGACTTCTACATCTCCTAATATGTATGTCCAGAGATGTCTGGAATTTATAAATACAAATTCTCTGGACCAGTTAGTCTGTATCCCAGCTAGTGAAAACAAAATCTTGGACTTGGTCCTCAGCAATATGGGACAGCTGTGTTGCACACCAGCTGTAACTTCCTGTCTAATTAAATAGGACCCTAAATCAATCATATTCACAATAAGACTGAAGCTAGAAACATCGTCAACTACTTCATTATTCAGAGCTTATGCAAAGGCTAATCTACTAAACTGAGTGATAACCTGGTTAGATTCAACATCTGTCTCCAATCTGATGATCCCAATACATATGCAGAATCAATTACTGCCAACTTCTATGCACATGTGAATAGCTGCATAGACGCATCTGTCCCCCTCCAAATTAAATGCTAATTTCGATGCATAAGTGAATAGCCGCATAGAAGCATCTGTCTCCTCCAAATTAAATGTCAAATTAAAAAAAAAAACATGAAGGAATTCAAATATCAACATTCTCTACAATATATATAATTCCACACAATAATAAATATAACTCTCAAGATGTCAAGGCCATTCTTACTAAACTTAATGAGGGACTCTGGTGTCCCTGATCAAATCAACCAAAGTTAGATAAGAGATATAAATAGCCACCCAAGCATAAGACAACCTAAAAGCATTATTTAACTATGTTAGAAATCTCAGAAACAATGCCTAGCACTGCACAGAGCTAATAATACATGGTAGTCTACTTAACACCGAAAGTGTGATAAGAGACCTTGGGACACAGGTGGACAGTAGTCTCTCCTTTGATAATCACATTGCCACAGTAGTCAAGAAATCCTTCTACGTGGCACACCTCATCACAAAAGGTTTCTCATCCAGGAAAAAAGAGGTCATTGTTCCCCTCTACTCATCACTCATTAGACCAATTATAGAGTACAACGCCCCTTTTGGTATGTACCTCACAAGACATCTACAACAACTGGAAAGGCCACAGAAATACCTCACAAAGAGGATTACCGACCTCAAACAGATGCCCTACACAGACCGCCTCAAAAAACTCCAGCTTTACTCTGTTACATATCGCCTACTCAGAGGCGATCTCTGCCTAACATACAAAGCTATGTCAAACCCAGAGCTGTTGGACATGCTCCACATAAAGAAATCCCAATCCCTCTGAGCTACACGCTCTAGGGACTTAAACCTTGTCACCACAATAAACAGAACATGCTGGAGTGATAGATTCCTATCTCAGAGACTTCCCATACTCTGGAATAAACTACCTATCTATATCAAACAAAGCTCCTCATTAGCACTCTTCAAGAAAAATCTTGATGATTGGATGGGAGATAGGAAATTCACCCCGGGGATCACTTCTGTGGCTCTGCTTGACAGGGGCACAGGAAAATAATTTATTTGCGTGGCAAAAGCCAGGGTACCATTTGGCTAGGCTTATATAGGCCTTAGGGCCAATAGCCTAGTACCTACCTATGAACCTATAAACCTATGACATAGTCAGTCTACTAGTGAATACCTTTAGCTCTAACTTCAGCCCCTCTCCCCCTATATTCCCAGATCTCATACCCACATCTATATCCTTCTCAAATCTCCCAAGAAGAAGTCCTCAGTAGACTTTCCTAGGCCAAGAACACTGCCTTTTTGCGGCTGAATAATATACCAAGCTGCCAACTGGAGAGTCTAAGACAGGATATGTCACACCCCCTAAAGAGGCTATTCAATATAAGTATCCAAACAGGCTTTGTGCCAGATAAATGGAGGACAGCAGCAGTCATCACCCTGCACAAATGTGGGATGTCAATGGACCTGGGTACTTATAGACCTTTAAGTCTGTCCACCCTTATCTGTAATATTATGGAGAGGATCATTATGGAATTAGGACATAGGTATCATAAAAACTCTTGACTCGTCAGTTCAGTTTTGCCAAGGGCAGATCCTGCCAGCTTAACAAGGTCAACATCTTAAAGAACGTTACTGAAGCAATGGATAAGGCAAAATTTGAACACATCATATATCTAGAGCTCTCAAAGGCATTCAGCACCATCCCACACTAAGCTATTATTGATAAACTCTCCAAGCTAAATGCTACTTCTTATGAAACTTACTGGATAGCAAACTGGCCCACAAATAGAACCTTGGAAATTAAGATAACTGGCTCTACCTCCTCTAAAAGACCAGTCACGAGCGATGTACTCCAGGGTTCAGTCATTTGTGCCACTCCTCTTTGACATTTAGTAATTTACTGAGACCTTAAACTATTCTGCAACATAAACAGAACATGTTGGAGGATAGATTTGCATCACAGAGAATGCCATTTCTTTGGAATTATCTTCGTCTTCACACAAAGCAAAGTAAGTACTTTAAACTGTTAGAAACTTCAGAAGTGATGCTCAGCACTGCATAAAGCTAATAGTAAATGATATCATGCAATCTGGCTGAATGGATGGGAAACTGCAAATTCACTTCTAGTTTAGCATCCTAGTCCCTTAAGGCTAGGGGTAAAATATAAATGTAAATATAAATGTTTTTCCTGGGTTTGGGTTATTTGTACTTAAATTACAAGGGTTAAAAATTTAATGGGAATGCAGGGCGAGACTTGTAAAGATTCTTATGGAAAAATGGCCTAATAATTGATTACTTATTTATTTTACATTTGGTTACCGTGAACGTCCGACTGGACATGGGTCCTTTTTCAGTTGAGGCCTGGGGAGAAAAAGCTCCACAATTAACATTTACACATACAATAATAATCTCCAATTTGAATTCACACAGTACAGTACATTAATGACAAGTAGCGTTATTTAACATATGACATAAAATTATATAATAACACCAGCAATTTAAAATATTAGTTTCAACAGAAAGTAGTTGTTACATTTTAGCAGCTGTCATTAAGTACAGCAAGGGTAAGGTACAGGTATGTATAATTATAAGAGATGTGAAGGGTGGGGTGAAGGTGAGATTGATGAGTACAGAAATAAGGAGAGAGACTGTGAGAAGGGAGGAGTTCTAGTATTAACCTGGACTGTCACAGTTGCAGAGCCATGAGTTCAACAAATGTGATTTTAAGGACTTTTTAAATTCATGTATGGAGGCTATAGCTGTGATGAGAGCGGGGAGTTTATTCCATTGTTTGCCTATGTTAGAGGGATGAACCAGCAGCATTATTATTTTTAGTTACTTTGAGGAGACGTTTGTTAGTGCAGCAGAAGTTTCTGGTACAGGAGTATGGAATTATCAGGTCTTGTAGTGAAGGGATTTTCTCAGAATGATATAGAATATTATGTGACAGGGTACGTTGATTATATAGAAGTAGGTGAAGAAGTTCAAATCAATTGAGCTGTTTGAGAGCTAGACAGTCGTGTGATCTGTAGAAACTGTTAGTAGCGAATTTGGCAATTTTATTATTGCAGGCTTCTAGTTTGGTTAAGTCAGATTTCCTAAGGTTGGTCAGGGTTGGAGAGGCATATAGTAGTGTGGAGATGAGATGTGTGCATGCAATAGTGGCCCTAGCAGTGTTTTTTAAGAATTGTTTGTTTCTATATAGAGTAACCATTTTTTTTATAGACTTTCTTTATGGTGAAAGAGATATGGATATTGAATTTCATGTCACAGTCAATCACAACCCCAAGAAGCTTTGTGTGGGTAATAGGAAGTATGACAGTTGTGTTACTGGATATGATGTTAAATGAGAGGTCAGGATTGGTATATTATGTAGGTTGGAAGATGATAAGTTTTATTTTGTTTGGATTGAACATTAGTTGGCGGTCAGTGAGGAAATATTTGACAGAGAAAGGAAGCTTGAGTTTGTTGGTGTAGTTTCTGGAGGGAAGAGAAGGCACCGACTAATGTAGAGTCATTTGTTTACTGGATGACTGAAGAGTGGAGAGCAGAGGTGTAAAGGTTATTGGTGAATATAGTAAACAACAGTGGTCCAAGAATGAAACCTTGTGGAACCCTTATTGTTATTGGAAGCAGAGGTGATGGCTTCTGGTGCCATTTAACTGCCAGCTGTCTTCCTGTTAGGTATGAAACCATGTGACAGTGGATTGGCTAAGATTTAGTTCTGAGCTTTTATAAGCTTGTTATGATTAACCATATCAAACTTCTTGGAAACGTCTAAGAAGATGGCTGCAACCATCATTTCTATGCCCATTAACTATGTGAGTGAATGACATGAGAGCAGTGGTTGTACTATGGTAAAGCCTTAAACCATGCTGAGTGTTAGTGAGCAGTTTTTGTGTGTTGAGATAGTCCATAATTTGTATTTGAATACACCTTTCCAGTATAGCTATGGGGTGGTAATTTGTTAGTTCTTTCAAGTTGTCCCCCTTTATGAAGGAGAATAATATGGGAGACCTTCCAGAGGTCAGGGACTATTTTTTCAGGGATGGAGCAGTTCATAGGTTCATAGGTAGGTACTAGGCTATCTGCCTGAGGGCATTTATAAGCCTAGCCAGAGTGTGTCGGCTTTCGCCACCCCATGGATTAATTAACTGATCCTCTGTCAAGCAGAGCCAATGAAGTGATCTCAGGCGTGTATTTTCTGTTACCCATCCAATCATCAAGGTTTCTCTTGAAGAGTGTTAGTGAGGGGCTCTGCCTGATATAATTTGGAATTTTGTTCCAAAGCATGGGGAGTCTCTGTGACAGGAATCTATCACTCCAGCATGTTCTATTTATTGTTGCGGTGAGGCTTAGCTCACTAGAGCGCGTGGTTCGCAATGAATTGGATTTCTTTAGGTGGAGCATGTCCATCAATTCTGAGTTGGACATGGCTTTGTAAGTCAGGCAGAAATCACCTCTAAGTAAGCGATATGTCACTCAGTACAGCTGGAGTTTTTTCAGTCGGGCTGCATAGGACATATGTTTGAGACCAGTAATCCTCTTGGTGAGGTACTTTTGTGGTCTTTCCAGCTGTTGGAAGTGTCTTGTAAGGTACATCCCAAATGGGGCATTGTACTCTATGATGGGTCTAATGAGTGATGAGTAGGGGGGCACTATAACCTCTTTATTTCTAGATATGAACCCTTTACTAATTAGATGGGCCACATAGAAGGATTTCCTAACTACTTTGGCAATATTATTGTCAAAGGAGAGATTACTATCTACCTGGGTCCCCAGATCTCTTATTACCTCTTCTGTATTAAGGGGGCTGCCACCTATGTGGTAATTTGTGGGTGTTTTGTTTTTCCCAGATGGGATGACTATGCATTTTTTGGCATTTAGCTTGAGGCCATGACTTTGACACCAGGTGTCCGTCTCAGTAAGGCCCTTTTGGAGGATGTCCGTGTCAGCCGGAGAGACAATTATGGCTCTCAGTTTGCAGTCATGGTGAACATGGTTCGCCATAGTCCTCCTGTGTTTGCCTGTACTTCTGAGAAATATATGCCGAACAGTAGGGGTCCCAGGACCGAGCCTTGTGGGACACCACTTGTAACTGGTTTAGAATCGGACCTGGAGCCCGCTATTCTTACCGTGTGAGTTCTGTCTGTAAGCCAGCTGGCAACCCATCTTGTGACATAAGGGTTTATGTTCAGGCTGGTGAGTTTTTCTGTAATACCCGAGTGGGGAATGGTGTCGAAAACCTTGGTGAGGTCAAGGCAGGCTGTGTGAACAACCTTTCCCTCGTCTATGGTCTTGGTGACTGTCTTGAAGAAGTCAACCAGGTTTAGTAGGCATGATCTGCCCTTAACAAAGCTGAACTGGGTCGGTTTAAGTGTTTGGAGGTTCCTAATGACTTTTTAATGAGTTCCATGATGATGCGCTCCATAGCCTTGCAGACCAGGCTAGTTAGGCTTATGGGGCGATAGTTACCAGGGTCAGTTGTGGCCCCTCCTTTATGAAGAGTAATAACCATTGCTGTGCGCCATTCTATGGGCACGTAGCCTGTGGAGAGGCTGAGGGTGAACAGTGTGTTTAGGTGGGGGGTTAGTTCGTTCTGTAGTTCATGCAAGATGCAGCCTGGGACACCATCTGGTCCCACTGATGCTGTGTTTTTGGCTTTTTTAAAGGGCTATTTTCATCTGTGTGTCTGTGATTTTTGTGACACTACACTTGTCTAGTATTGTTGTGGGCCCTTTTAAAGGTGAGAGGGGGTGAAGTTTGCACTGAATCTATCTGCCAGGATGTTGGCAATATCAGTAGGTTCAGTATATTTTGTGCTATTTTGCATTAGTTCAGTGCATATCTGCGAGTTGCCACTTAGATTCTTAACATAGCTAAAGAAGGCTTTGTGGTTATTGTTTGAATCCTTGGCTATTTTTCTTTCGAAATTAGCCTTGGATGATTTCATGAGGGACCTCAGTTTCTTACTGATACTGATCAGGGATTTGCTTTTTTTCTGAACTAGTTTCCTCCTTGTATTGTATAGCCTGTTTATTGCAGGGGTCCACCAAACTGGTTTCCTTCTCTTAGAGGAGTAAATCTTGGTTTTGCTAGGGATGGCACAATCCATGCATCCTTGTAGGTACTCATAGAGTGCATTTGTAAAGGTTTATGCATCTTGGGCAGCATTATCCTTTAGCGTGGGGGCTGTAAAACTTACCACGTTTGTCTTAAGTAAGGTGAAGTTTGCTTTAGAAAAGTTTTTTACTGTGGTTTCCTTAGTTGGGGGTGGTGGTGGTGGGATGTGGACATCCAGAGTGATTAGGTTATGGTCTGATCTAACCAGTGACGGCTTGACCTCTGGTGTGTAACACCTTGCGCCTACTTTGGTGATGACCAGGTCCAATATGTTTTCACCTCTGGTAGGGGAGTTTACCAGCTGATCCAGGGCATTTGAGTTGATGAATTCCAGGAAGCACTGGGCCTGGGAATTTGTACTCGAGTAGTTTTTCTAGTGAATGGTAGGGTAATTGAAATCACCCAATATCAGGATGTTTGGTAGGACCTTCTTGTTTTCCAGTGTCTCCAGAAAGGTGGAGTGGTGGTCCTGGGTCATGGAGGGTGATCTGTATCAGGCCATAATTTGCATTTCAGATTTGCCCGATGTTAGTTGCACATGGATGATCAGGTATCATGCTGCACCACTAACCTGGAGGTGTAAGTATCCTTGATGAATATGGATACACCCCCTCCTTTTGTGTTTCAGTCCATGTTCTGTGGCCAAAACGTGTGGCATGAGTTGTAGCCCAGTAGTGCTGGGGTGGTCTCTGGAGCCTTGAACCAGGTTTCAATTACTGCACAGATGTCGACGTTCTCCATACTGAGGAGTGCTTCGAGCGCATGGATGGCTACTGGATATGATATTACGTCAGCGGGAATTTTTAAAAATTCAGCTGGGAGTTCACCTGCAGCCAGTGTGGTTGGTTTTAGCTTTTTGAGTAATTTTTAAATCAAGTTTACAGGAAGAGGTTGAAAGGTAAAGCTGTTTTCATTAGTAAGGTGTTTGTGTTTTTCATTGGGGTTAGGGGAGCTTTAATTGGGTGGCAATATTAGTTGATGTGTCTGTAGTAGTAGGGGAAGGAATCTTAAATTTCCCTGGCTGAAGAACATCATTAATAGCTGTCCAAAACTTTCCAGGATTATTTTGACACTTCATTTGTATGCTATGATAGTAGTTTATTTTGTCTGTTCTGATCATTTTTTTGGTTTTATTTCTGAGTTCCAGGTATGTTTGTTTTGAATTTATTGTTTTTGTTTTGTGTGCCAGTTGGACCACGTTTTATTTCTTGCCTGAAGCAGAGATCTGCAACCAAGGTGCATAGTTAGATTTAACTATAATGGTTCTAGGTGTAGCATGGGAGTTTAGTATGTTTAAGAATGTGGAATTGAAGTACCTAACAGCTTGATTAAGGTTGAGTTGCTTGATAGGATTTAAATTACAAGCTTTTAGTGCTGAGATGAAGTTAGATGGGATGAAATTATTTTGTTACATATTTATTGGTAGGTGGTAGGTTTTTATAGAGTTGGGTTGTGTCTAATTATATAGATAGTTAAATGGTCACTTACGCCATCAGGTAGGCAGCCAGATTGACTTATCTGGGATGGTTTGTTTGACAGTATCCAGTCTAGGATAGACTGTTTGTTTGTTGATTTGCCAGTTCTAGTAGGAGGTTGGATTAGCTGAGTGAATCTGTGGAGGTTGATGTGAGTAGCAGGTATAGTTGAGTTACATGATGTCCAGTCAGTGTTGAAGTCTGTTGAATCAATCAGTGTTGAAGAATGGTTTCTTGAGGGACTGTCTCTGATGCCCAGTGGAGTAAGTTCTCAAGGGTGGATATATTATTACCAGGTGGGAAGTAGCATCCAATTATATTGATAGTTTTTCTAGAGTTAATGTTTAGGTTAGAGAGCAAAATTTCAGTGGTACCTATGGCTGGAGTTGGTATGTCTAATGTTGTGACATTTAGTTGGCCTTTAAATAATATTGCAACACCTCCTCCCTTTTTGTTTATTCGGACTTTGCATAGTAAAATATAGCCAGGGGCAATAATTTCATTATTTGAGATGTCAGGTTTTAGCCAGATTTCATTTAGAAGTGCTACATCTGGTGAGTAGAGGGAAAGATTAACATGGAGTTCATGGACTTTGATATATTTCTAATATTAAGGTTTAGTATTAGCAGAGCGGTAGCATTTCTGGAGAAGTAAGGTAGATTGTGGGGTGCATTTGTCTTGAGAAGGTTCATAGAAGGATTTGGAAGTCCAGGGTTTGGGTGTATGTCTCCACCCGAGTGACAGCCTGGATGCAATGTGTACATTTAGTTTTATGATTTTGGTGAAGTACTTGTATAGTAAGGATGGTTTATTTGAGTGCTGGCATGGTGGGGTTTTTAATACAATGTGGTGATAGGCTGCTATGTGAAAGAGAGCTGAGTGTATGCAGTGTTTGAAGTAGATTTTATAGTATGTGCAGTAGTAGTGATATGGTGAGGATCTGATATTGATTTAGTATGGTGATAGGAAGTATTATGTATAAGTAAAGTAAGAGTTAAGAGTGTGAGAATAAGAGAGAGGAGCATGTTGTAGCTTTGTTGTTTAGGCTAGAGAAGTGAGTAAGATTACAGTTGTAGGAGTTAAGGTGACTATAGCTAACTACTAAGAATAAGTGTTTGAGTACTTTACATTGTGGTGAATAATCTACAGCTAGTTTTTTTGTTAAGCAGTTAATTTAAAGCTTAATAGTTTAGATAGTGGTTTGAGAAGGGTGTAATGTTGAGATGATTGGGCGAGGGAGTTTGTACTGTTTAATTGAGAGAATATAGTGACTGGACCATGTAGAGTGGTGGGTGTGGTTTAAAGGGTATAAATTTAAGGAAAGTGGGGGTGGGTGGGAATGAGGGTAGGGGAGCAGAGTAAGTACAAATGTAGCAAGGGCAAACGGAGCATGTTAAACTACGAGGTGGATGTCCACTTCTCAAGAAAACAATTAGCCAGCATGAACCAAAAATGCAAGTTAGTAATTTATTTCAAGAGTTTGCACCAGGAATGAATGTTATTCAGCACACCTTCTAGTTCAGTGCAGGTTAACAGTGAGAGATGATAGTTAGAGGGAATAATCAGAAATCCTTACAGAATGAGAAATAATATTTCAACAATTTCACAGGGAAGCCCAATAACATATAAGCCTCAGAAGTGAGCGTATTTAGGAAGAGAGCATTTAACTATGGGTTAATAGTTATACATGTGAGGCATCCTAGTAGTGTGCATGTCACTTTAGATATGTCTTGCAGTGATTTTTAGTCAATTGTCTTAAATACTGGGTGAACATACACATAGGATGCAAGTTCCTGCAGCTCTCGGCACTTATTATGGGGTTATTTCTGGCATGCATTGCTTCTATGTGACTGGGCATGGCTAGAGGGAACTTCAGGATGAAAACATAGATTGCAGGTTCTTGCAGCTCTCAGCACTTATTATGGGGTTATTTCTGGCATGCACTGTCAGATAAGTACCTACAAACCTATGCCAGCCTTACATACAGGCATTTGACATTGTCAGTGGAGCATCTGTTAACCTCCATGAATTTTTCACAGCTGTTCACTGGTGATGAAATAGATTATGTTATGACTATATATAATGTAGTACTGGAAAAACAGTACCTGTTCCTAAACAAGATTTAGTGTGTCCATGACCTGGCTTTATGCTATAGAGGGATGACACCCTTATTATGACATAGATGACTAACGATCAAATAGTGACTCAGGTGCTGGTAAAGCTTGAGGGTGAGTGGGAAAGAGGTGGTTTGCTATTGAACCCACTCTGGGAGGGAAGGGTTTCTGTCTATGATAAGGACACATTCCCAGTGATGGATGTGCAGCAATCATGGGATAGATTGCCAGTAAAATTATTGCATTGGATGTGGATTAAGCTGAAGTTACATGTGGTGATGTGCATGACATCACTAGCTCCAACAAATGAGGCCATACTAAAAATAAAAAAATTCCCAGACAAGGCCAGAGTATTAGATGCTGCAGATTGCACCTCTCCTCTTCCTCTGCCCAATGGTACAGTCCCAGTCCCAGGGGATGGTCCCAGGGATGTTTAAGGATAAATGGTGCAGCCAGGCAGTTAATGGTCAGCTGGAAGCATGCAGATGGGTGGAATTACAGCAACTTTGGTTTTATTGAAAACAACTTGTGTTAAGTGCTTAGAATAAATCAAAGCATGACATTAGTTCAAGTAAAAACAGAGTTATGCATATTTATTTGATGCAAGCATAAGAATTGAAACACCATATTGAAGGTACATTGTACTGAAATTTCTATGCGTGGCTCACTGATTTTTTTTTGTCTAAGAATCCAGCCAAGAGAATTGCAATGGAAAGCAAAGATTATACTATGAAACTTGTCAATATGGACATAAAAGTCCACCACTTGAGAAGATCAAACAGTATCTGAAGCAACAATTATTCTGGCTTGCAGTTCATCCCTAATCTTATAGGTACAATTAAGACCAGCATTTTCTCCCAAACACACTTCAGGACTATCAGGTATTCCAAAGCATTAACCAAATAATTACCCAACCTGCCAGTCTCTGAAAGATATAAATGCATTTCCATGAAGGCAGTAAATACAAGTGCTGCCTCCAAAGTTAACCATTTAAAATATCAAGAATCACAATGCCAAATCCTGGAATTTGGAGACTGAATGACCAAAAATCCAGGATTGCCACAGCAAACAGCAGTTTGTTTTTTACAACAGAAAAATGTAATGAAGCAATGGCAGGATTCACTATATTCCACTGGACTAATCAGATCATGGATACTTACAAATTCTGTAATACTCAAATGAGAATACCCACACAAATTACTGAAGTTAAGGTTCTTACTGATCACATGTAGGCAGCCTAATATCAGTTGGAAGCAACACTGTTGCAACAAGGCTTACATTCCCAAAATGCTCCCCATCAGCTCCTACCACACTATACCATAGGTCAGTAAGATAACAATCCTTTTAAATAAAAGCAACCAACTAACTTTCACTAGCTGCACACAGTTTAAAAAAATGCTGCTATTCACAAAAGCAGTTTAAGTAATTTCCAGATGAAGCCATAGGATGACAACACTATAGCCAGACAGGACTTACAAAACCAAGGTTACATAATGAGCAGCACACAACAACCATTCATAGGATCATAGGATCAAAGGATCATAGTATCATAGGAAGTCACTAAGCTATTGGCCATGAGGCCCTTATAAGCCTAGCCAAGAGTTTAGCCCATGTTTAGCAAAGTCAGTACCCGATGCCCCAGTCCAGCAGGGACACAGGTGGAATCCCAGGAGTGAATTTTCTGTTTCCCATCCAGTTATCCAAGTTGTGCTTAAAAAGGGATAATGAGGTATTTTGTTTGACGTTGAGAGGGAGTCTATTCCACAGATGGGGGAGTCTCTGGGACCAAGTCTCTCCCACCAATGAGGAGGGCATATGCTCATAGGTTCATAGTTGTTTACTAGGCTAGCAACCACAAGGACCTTTTTAAGCCCAGCCATGCATCTCAAATGTCTCACAATTTCTGGCACTTTTGATAAATGTAAGCAGGGGCTTGGGAGATGAAACATTTACAAGCAGGGGCCTGGGAGATGAAACAATTATAGGCTGCCTGTGTCCATTAGAGACATAAGTGCCAAACAAAGGATGAATTTCCAGTTTCCAATTGTCCAAGTTACACTTGAATTGGGTTAGTGAGGAACTCTGCTTCACATGGATGGAGAACTTGTTCCGGAGAAGGGGTATACTCCTGGATACATACCTTCCAGCAGGTCCAATTTATATCACAGGTAAGGCTTAAGCCTTCAGAATGGTAATTCTGGTGCTGTTTATTTTGTAGATATGCAGGAGGTCCATCAGGGTGAGGTCTGACAATGCCCTGTATGCCAGGCATAGATCTCCCCTCAACAGCCTGTAGGAGACTGAATACCAGTCTATAAAAGACATGCTATTTATACCCAATATTCTTTGAGTGAGGAATGTGGCTGTTCCAGTTGTTGGACATGCCTGGTTAGGTACGTAGCAAAGCGGGCATTGTACTCAATAGGTCTGATGATTTCCAAATACAGTGGAACAATGACTTCCTTGGACCTGGATGCCATACTTTTTAATAAGTTGCAAAACATAGAATGATTTCCTCGCTATTGTAGACACGTGATGGTCAAAGGCTAGATTTCTGTCTGTGTGTTCCTAAGTCCCTGACTGCTGAGTCAACTCTTATAGGTGTGTTGTCAATATGACAGTTGGATGACTTCCTGAAGGATACTATTATGCATTTCTTGACATTAAGTTTTAGTCCATGGCTCTTGCACCAGTTATTTGTGTCAGGATAGATAAAGCAGAGACAATGTATTAATTAATGTGTTTGTGGGCTGCAAAACATAGGGAAATGGTGTGGATCACATTACTAGTCCTTATTTGCTGCTGTTATTAGTGTCTCTATATAGCATTTCTAGCCACCGAAAACAATTACAAACCGTATATAGGCTGTGAGATTATAATTAATATATTGCAAGCTTTTAATTGTTTAAGGAGTTTAGTAGCTCAGTAAATGATTTTTGAAATTTTAGCATTGGAAGAGAAACTTGGAGGAGGGTCTGTCATGTGAGTGGATTGCCATCAACCTTGTTCCATCCCCGAAGAAAGATTTGAAACGTGTGCCAATGCTGGGTTCATTTAAATTTTGTACAGACAAAGAAAACCATTGTTAAAGTAACTAAACTTAAACCACAGAACTGCTTTTACTTGGTACCGCCCACTAACAGAGTAAAATTACAGTTATGACATATTTCACTTTTGACAGTAGAATGTGAAGAGCCAAGGAATAAAACCAATAAAACCAAGAACTTCAGGGCTCTAGTTCTATCTAGTGACTATACCCATAAAACTATATAAAAAATGAACCTACAAACTGATGACATTTATATATTGTTTAATGCTTGCTGTCTGGGATAGTGGACTGTTTTAATAAGGACACATTTCAGCCATGACCCAGGAATACTGACAGATACTGACAGATACTGAACATACAATGCAAACTTAACTAGGTCAGGCATTGCAAAGGATGTCAGCCATATGCAACTAAAGAGTGACCTCATTTAGAAAAGTTGTCCACACATTAAGCAAAGCTATATACAAAATATATTAACCTAATGTAATAGCAGATGTTAACTAATGATAAAACTGCTATTAAGAATCTAACTAAATGTTACATTGTATTAATGATGGACATGCACATAAGATATGTAAACAACTCAGGTGCCTTCTCAAAAGGGTAGCACAAGAGAACTGGTAGAATCATGTACCACATTGTAAAGTCAGGGAGCACAGCAGTGGATAATTACAAGTCATTCTAATGAGCATCTTGCAGTGTTCGTTCTAGCAAAAATATATTAAAACACCTCTCGGCTAGGACCATGATACATTAAAAAATTAATTTGAAGTTTACAGTTTTCTTACTGATATGAATATTCCAACAAATGTGCATATTAAAAAGTAATAAACTGGACAAACATAACAAATATTCAAGATTTACAAGAAAATATGCTAATTGTTTAAAATAAAAGAAAATGCAACAGAAATCTTAACATATAAATAAACTAGAAAAATATTTGGGGCTAAATTAATTGATTGTTTGGTTTTGCTGCTTAATTTTTGACCAACTTGTATTCCTGACAACTTGGATACAGATCAGTGTGTATGATTAACAATACAGCTGAATTTGTGCCAAAGTGTTTCAGACAGACAAATCAAGCACAGTGACATCTTTCCAATAACTGTCTGCCATAGAGTTGAAACCCAGCAGTAAGCTAAGTGCACCCTGTGAGCGCCAACCCCCTCGAAATTTCTGATAAAAATGCTATTATTGGCACTTTCAAACAGCATGAAGTCCTTTACTATAAAGAAACACAACCCTGCCCCAGACAATGTATTCAGTGTAAAATGGTTAACTACTTGTCTTTTATTTAAATACATTGTTACTTGGCTTTCTCAATAATCTGAAGAAGTCTTTTTAGGATAAAACACTCATTATGATGCTAGAATAAAATTTATTTCCTTGGTTCTGTGGAATATTCTATAAGATTTTGGATAATTTTGTTTCTTTACCATAAATGGCAAATGATTCAGGTAGTATTGCATGTAATAACTTCAGTAGTTCACAAACCATACTTCCCTATGCCAGATGATATATATATATATATATATATATATATATATATATATATATATATATATATATATATATATATATATTATATATATATATATATAAATATATACATGTAAGTGTGTATGTATGTTCTTCCAGTGCAATATTGCTCTACCTGTAAGCATGTAATGTCATTTAACTCTGTAGTAGAAGCTGAGCAAAAACTGAAGGCATTAAATATATTTTGAAAAAAATATTATTCTTGAAGATGAAGGCTGTGTATTTGCTGGTGTGTAAAGGTATGCCCTTAAAACAATATAATGGTTCAGAATAGTCTATATTGCAGACATATTTGAAAGGGGAAAGCCGCTGAACATCTGTGTATATATGTTAGTGGATTTTTACCCTCTTACTATGTGATAAATGCTAAAAAGTCAAGAAACTGATGGATGGCTTAATACAGACCAATAATAATATGTTCCAGCATGTCACTGACCTTCAGGAGTTGAGTTTGTCTCTACAAGGGAATCAAAATACCAAGAAAAGGACCACACAGATAAAGCCACATAGGCAACAATAACAGAAAAACATTGGTAAACCAGAGTCTTCATGGTGTAATACCTTAAAGAGCCTGGATCAGATTCATAATTGCCCCAAAGCATTATCTGGTTAAAAGACTTGCTCAAGGTTACACAGCAGGCAAATGAAGGTTAAGGGAATCAAACCTTGTACCATAGGATATAGCTTATTAACAGTTCAAAGCCGTACTCCTTACTAACTGCTTCATGGTGGCAAAAGTATCAGGTTGATTATTTTATTAGTTTGATAGTTCTGGATTTGTTTGATGTTGATCACATGTTGGCATTCATTGTGGCTCTAGGTTTGTCAAACACTGCATTGATTTGACATTAATGGACTTGCTTGTGACACATTAACATTTTAGGACACATCTTATAGAAATTAATTTGTTAGCTGGAAAATTGTGGTATTATAAGCTGACTGCATTTTAATAAAATGTTTTTGCTACTTTAGCATTTGTTGTTGATATAGTATTCCTTAGGTATTTTGAGTTTTTCCTTTGAACAGATTTACATTTATTTGTAATATATTTAACTTAACTATGTGCATGATTCACTTTGATTGCACTTTAATAAAACTGAAGTTGAAAATTAAGTTGGCTACAAGCTACTATAATATAACTTTTTTGGCAGATTGGAAGAAAGTTTGATAACTGATTCCTTGATTCCAGATTTGTCTAGCTGTTGGTAGTATTTATCAACAAAGCAGAAGAGGTTTGCTGGCCTCAACAGGAAACACCACTGTGCATGTGTGCGTGAGTGTGTGTGTGTGTGTGTGTGTGTGTGTGTGTGTGTGTGTGTGTGTCTGTGTGTGTGTGTGTGTGTGTGTGTGTGTGTGTGTGTGTGTGTGTGTGTGTGTGTGTGTGTGTGTGCGTGTCCACATGCATGCGTTTGTAAAATGGTTTCAGCTGAGATGTGGTTATTGTTGACAAGGTCAAACCAGCATGCACTGGGCTCACACTGAGGTGGGTGAAATCCTTTGGAGCCAATAATTTTAACTCTTTTCTGTAGCTGTACAGTGTAAATCTAATTTGGGTTTGGTAGGTACTGATCATAACCTGCTAAGACAGTATGCATTTGACATATGCTTAAAGTTAGTAGACCCTCATATATTATTTAGAGGTTAGTGGTACAGATTGTGACTCCACACTTCCTAACCACTGCAAATTAATTGGTACCAGTAGTATGAATTTAAGGCCTGGTCCTGCAGCTGACACCTTGGTAGCAGAAATGTGGGATTCAAATTCCACAACTCTGTAACTCACAACAATGACTGGCTCAAAAGGACTATTATACTATGCATAGTTTGAAATTAATAAATTTAAGCCTTCTTTGGAGTCAGAATACTTAATGCATGCTCCATATATATTAGCACAGTAACTGTATTCCTAATCAAAAATTGATTAATTAATGCAACATTTCAGTGAAAAGTAATAATTTACCTTGATGTTATGAGACCTCAGAATAGATTAAAGAAATAGGGTACACTGAGTTTTGCCTCTGGCATGGGGGTAATTGAGGATCGTGATCCCATATTGCCCAGAACTTAATATTTTACATTATTGCAATGTTCTCAGAACTGGTCTATCTCTTAAACAGGTCTTGTTTAAAAGTATCAGACCCCTTAGTAAGCATCACTTCATGCGGTAAGTTGTTAGGTTTTGTAAAAGACTTTTATAAGCATACAATAAAGTAAACAGAATGTGTATCTACTTCAGTTATTAAAGGCTTCCAACAGCTCTGAGCACCATACACCTGTACTGTCTGAATGGAATGTCTAATGCAGCATGTGTCACTGCCATATGATGCCAAATAAACAAAGTAATGCTTGGATGGTAAAATTTCACATGTAAATTAATCAGGTAGGATATCCTTCCTTATCTTAACAGATATTTATCAACACAACCCAACAAAGCCAGATATCTGGTATGTACCAAAGTGGAACTAACTATTCTAATACTTATTTATATAAAATGACTTGAATAATATATGCACTAGTTTTAATTTATACCACACTTTTGATATCTAAGAGATAGCAACCCTTACATGAACTTATAGCAAGCCTGTATAGCTGGCTCTGTAGAAAGAAAAAAACAGAAAGCCTCTAACAGACATACCATGGTCTGCTGACTGTTAGAGTTAATATTGAAATATCAAACATATGACTGTCAAAATGAATTTTCTCTAGTCAAATTATTTCAGACACTGCAATTGATAAAATGGATTTCTGTATTTCAGACCAGAAACGTTTATAGCAACCGTATGCTGCAAGTTAAATAAGGCTCATATTACTGCTTTGTTATGAAACAAAGGAATATTACAGTTTGACCTTGTTCTGTTTCATCTTCTGTAACTAATGCAGCCTTGTTTGTGTGCACTTCATGGATGAAGTCATAAGAAAGTTTAACAGTCTGAGAAGATGTTGAAATGTAACAATTGAATTTGAAGGATTTTTTCACAATGCTTTTTCATGAACAAAAAGGTTGTAACTGCCAGCTAAAAGAAAAGAACCTAGCATGTTATCTTATCCACCATGGTCAAAAGGGAAGAAGACAGTGAAAGAAAGAAAGAAGAGGCAAAATGTAAAAAAAAACAGGGACCCCATTTCTTCAAGTAGCCATAGAATAGGCCTGGAGAGTCTTCAAAGAGATATTTTTGAAGATAGTGGTGACTACTGCCAGCAGGAACATCAATCCAAGATACAGTATGTTTTTGTCAGAAGAAAACAGAAGTGAAAACAGGTACCATTTCAGTGTTTTTCATTCTGCAAGATATACTGACAATAAACAAATTTTATTTTCAATTGCATGTCAGCAATGAAATATGCAAAGCTAGTAATGTAATACTTTTCAGACTTAGGGAGCATTAATGAAGTGCTGTATTGTCTGCATCCATCCATCTACTACTACTTTTTCCCATTTTCCACATAGAGTCAGGGTGTCACTTCAACAGTGACAATCATCTAGAGTCACAATTCACACCAGGTGGCTAGCCGTGCTGCAGTTCTTCCATATCATTCACATGCACACCTATGGCCAATTTAAAGTATACAATCCACCTAATACATGTTTTTGAAGAGTGGAAGGAAACTGGAGCACACAAAGAAAACCCCCACAAGCACGAGGAAGGGCATGCAGACTCCTCACAGAAGGCAACCCCAGCTGAGAATCAAACCAGAGAACCTCTTGCTTTGAGATGACAAGACTATCTACTGCACCACTGTGCCACTCCAACAACACTATTTGCTATGTCAGATTAAAAAAAAATAATGCTATTTAAATATGCAGTTTTACTGTTAAGTTCCTTGCTCATTCATTATACCGGCAAAACACTTAGAAAAAATATTTCAATATCACTTCATTTTCAGTGACACTTCTGATATAAAGAGAAGGATGTATTTTATATCTTCTCAATAATGAACTGTCAGAATTTTCACCTGGTTTCTTTAATGGCATTGCAAATGTTAAACACTTTTGGAAAGGAGAAACAAACTGATTAGTGATGTCTGTAGCTCATGATGTACCTGGACCGTATCTGTATTTGACTCTGGCAACAATTCTGAATGATATTTTCTATGACCTTTCAAGACCATCGTTACAGACATCTCTTGGATCATCTCTCTGGGCATAATTGTGGACACATCTACTGACTTTGATTGTCATGAGCAACTCAATTTACTTAGCACAGTCACTTTGAGATACATAGGTTCATAGGTTCATAGGTAGGTACTAGGCTATCAGCCCAAGGTCCTAAGTAAGCCTAGCCAACAAAGTTCCCTGGCTTACGTCACCCAAGAAAATGAATTTCCTGTGCCCCTGTTGAGCAGAGCCACAGAAGTGATCCAAGGGGTGTATTTCCTATTTCCCATCCACTCATTAAGATTTTTCTTGAAGAGTGCTAATGAGGAACTTTGCTTGACATAGATGGGTAGCTTGTTCCAGAGTATAGGAAGTCTCTGGGACAGGAATCTATCCCTCCAGCATGTCCTGTTTATTTTGGTGACAAGGTTTAGGTCCCTAGAGCATGTAGCTTGGAGGGATTGGGATTTCTTAAAGTGTAGCATGTCCAACAGCTCTGGGTTTAACATAGCTTTATATATTAGGCAAAGACCTCCTTGGAGTAGGCAATATGCTACAGAGTAAAGCTGGAGTTTTTTGAGATGGTCAGTAAAGGGCATCTGTTTGAGGCCAGTAATCCTCTTTGTGAGGTACTTCTGTGGCCTTTCCAGCTGCTGCAGATGTCTTGTGAGGTACATTCCAAAATGGGCGTTGTACTCCATAATGGGTCTAATGAGTGCCGAGTAGAGGGGGAACAATGACCTCTTTTTTCATGTCTGAGAACCCTTTTGTGATGAGGTGTGCTACATAGAAGGATTTCCTGACTACTATGGCGATGTGATTATCAAAGGAGAGAGTACTGTCCGCCTGAGTCCCAAGGTCTCTTATCACACATTCAGCATTAAGCAGACTGTCAGTTATGTGGTAGTTCATGGGAATAGAGTTTTTACCAAAGGGGATGACAATGCACTTTTTGGCATTAAACTTGCGGCCATGCTTCTGACACCAGGCATCTGTCTCAGTGAGGCCCTTCTGTAGGATGTCCACATCATTTGGGGACTCGACTATAGCTCCTAGTTTGCAGTCATCTGTGAACTTCATTAGCCAGAGGCCTTCTGTGTTAGCCTGTACTTCAAGGAAGTAGATACCAAACAGGAGAGGTCCCAGGACTGAACCCTGTGGTACTCCACTTGTCACTGGTTTCAGGTCAGATTTGGAGTCTGCAACTTTTACAGTGTGGGTTCTGTCAGTGAGCCAGTTGGCAACCCATCTTGTGACAAAGAGATTTATACCTAGTTTATTGAGTTTAGCTACAATTCCAGAATGGGGGATGGTGTTGAAGGCCTTGGCGAGGTCAATATAGGCTATGTGAACCACCTTACCCTCGTCTACGGCTTTGGTGACTGCCTCAAAGAAGTCAATCAGGTTCAGAAGGCATGAACTGCCTTTCACAAACCTGAACTGTGTGGGGTCCAGAGTTTGGAGGTTACCAATGTCTTTGTTTATGAGTTCCATGATGATACATTCCATGGCCTTGCAGACCAGGCTCGTCAGGCTAATAGGGCGATAGTTCCCAGGATCAGTGGTGGCTCCCCCTTTGTGAAGTGGGATAACTGTTGCTGTGCACCATTCAGTGGGCACAAAGCCTGACTTGAGACTATGATTGAACATGGTGCTTAGGTGGGGAGCCAGTTCGTTCTGAAGTTCATGTAAAATGCAGCCTGGGATGTTGTCCGGTCCCATGGATGCTGTGTTTTTGGTTTTAGAGAGTGCAGATTTTACCTGCATAGATGTGACTACAGGGACTCTGCATTCTTCCTGTATATATATGGACCCTTTAGAGGGTGAGAGGGGGGTAAAGTTAGCACTGAACCTATTTGCCAGGATGTTGGCAATATCAGTTGGTTCTGTAATATTCGTGCTGTTGTGCTGTAACTCAGAGCAGATCTGGGTGTTGCCATTGAGATTCTTGACATAGCTACAGAATGTTTTGTGGTTGCCCTTAGAATCAGTGGCAATTTTGTTTTCATAGCTAGCTTTGGAGGATCTTATAAGGGATATCAGCATATTACTGAGGCTGACCAGGCAGCTCCTCCACTCATGGGATTTTACTCTCTTTTGCAACAGTTTCTTCCTTCTGTTGTAGAGTTTGTTTATGGCAGGGGAACACCAGATTAGCTTTCTTTTTTTGGAGGATAGTGTCTTGGTTCTGTTTGGGATAGCACGATCCATGAACTTGTGTAAGTGCTTATAGAGTGCATCTGTGTAGGATTCAGCAGTCGTAACTGTATTGGCTGTCTGCATGGGTGTCATGAAGTTTGCCACTTCTGTCTTAAGAAGCATGAAGCTGGCTATGGAGAAATTTTTTACTGTGGTTTCCTTAATGTGGGGTGGGGGCGGGATGTGGATATCTAGGGTGATTAGCTTATGGTCGGATCTGACCAACAAGGAGTTGATTTCAGGTGTGGAACACCGGTCACTCATGTTGGTAATGACTAGGTCTAGGATATTGTTGCTCCTGGTGGGGTGTGGATAAGTTGATCCAGGGCATTGGAATTTATGAATTCCAGAAAGCATTGAGCGAAGGAGTTGGTACATGAGTAGTTTTCCCAGTTAATGGTGGGGTAGTTGAAATCGCCCATTATTAGGGTGTTTGGTTGAACCATAATATTTTCCAGTATATCAAGAAAAGAGGAGTTGGAATCCTGGGGTAAGGTGGGGGATCTGTAGCAAGCTGCAGTTTGGATTGGAGTTTTGCCTAGAGTTAGTTGCACTTGGATAACCTCGGATGCATTATACTGTGCAGCTAGCCTGGAGGTTTGGATATCCTTAATGAATATGGACACACCTCCTCACCTTTGGTGTTCTGGTCCAGGTTAGATGGCCGAAAAGTGCTATATGAGTTTTGGCCTGGTAATGCAGGGGTGCGCTCTAGAGCCTTGAACCAGGTCTCAGTCACTGCACAGATATCAATGTTCTCCATTTTAAGGAGTGCCTCGAGTGAGTGCATTTTGAGATTTAGACTTCTAGCATTGAGTAGCATTACCCTCAGTTTTTGCTTGTCTGTTCCTGTTATGGTGGCAAATTTGTCATTTGAACCTTGCCTAAAAAAGGCACTATAGGGGCGGCAAGAGCCTTAGCCAGTATCCGGACTCCCAGGGGTGACAGGTGCAGGCCATCTCTGGCAAACCATCGTGGTCTGTCGACCATGTCGTCCCAGGCAGAGAGTTAATGGATCCCCTTAGAGTGATACCAGAAGCCAATCATTTTGTCCTTGTACTGAGGTATCATTCTGGGCAATGGCAGGATGCTACTCAGGGCTAGGGTCATACTTGCCTGGGCTTCAAGATCGGAGAGCTCTTCCATGTCTCTTTTCATGTAGTCCAGGGAGGTACGTCTCAGGTCATTCACACCAACATGGACAATGACTGAGTCATATTTGTACTTCTTGTAGAGTGACCTGAGTACATGGGTTATGTGGTGGATCCTGACACCTGACAGGCAGCTGACAGTAACCTTCTCCTTGTTTAGCCTGGTGAGTGGGACATTGGTGTGCCTGACTATAGAGTCACCTATGACTAGTGTGCTGGGTACATTGGTTTGACTTATGGGTTGTGGTTTATTGGCACACTGAGTCTGTGGGCAATGTGTCATTTGGGTTGTGTTGGGGGGTGGAGTTTGCTTGCGTTTCTGCTTTGGAGGTCTCTGTTGCTTGAGCAGATTATTATTGAGAGCCTCTGCGAATGTTTTTGTGTTTCTATGTGTGGATTTTGGTGGTGTAGGTTTAGTGGCACTATTTGATGAGTGTGGTGTGGTGCAAATGTTTACCTTCTCCTCTTGACTGTCAAGTGCAGTCTTGGTTGGAGAGAGTTTTACCTCCAGTTTGGGTAGATAAGTGCATCCCTCACAGGTTGTGGTGTTGGGTGGTAGGAGGAGAGGGTTCATTCTGAACTAAAACTTCTTTTATTTTCTCTTTGAAATTTAGTTGTCTGAAGTTTTTACAATTATCATGGCTGCTCATATTTCTTTAATAACTGCTTCAGGTTGATTATCACAGTATTTGTGCTTATGTCTCATTTTATCTCCTTTCTTCATATTATAAAGAGTTTTAGATTGCTTATTGCAGCAACAAAATAAGTACTGACTGATATAGTATGTTTTGAACCTCATTTTTAATTTCATCAGCAAACAACCCTCACAATTTGTGAATGTATTTTTAAGGGAGAGGGGGGGGGCTAAAATTGAAGATGTTTATCTTATATTGTGTTTGTTCACATGCAACACCTTTCAGTATAGAAAAGTTGCAAACTTAAAATTATCCACTTATGGCTTCTTCCTGTAATGGCAGATCATTTCAGTATTTTAAGGAAACACTTTACAGTCATTCCAGCTACTGTAGATGAGCCAACATTGAGGACTTTAGAAAATTAAACTTGCAATCTTTATTGCAAGATCATAGAATTAATGACATCATGTCAAGAAGGTTATTGCATATAAAAAGTTGTTCTAACCCAACTTCAAAGTACATTCACAGCCTTTGAGACTGCATGGAAGTCTGACATTAGAAAGTATCAAACAGACCCACAGAGAAAACTCTTTATAGCACGACATTAACGGAAGAATAAGGTAACCTACACACATTATCAGGTATATGAAAGCAAGCAAGGGAGGGGCTATAGTAATTATCGACCTTATTTATTACATTATGTTTACAATTTTTAGTCTGTGATAAAAAATATAAAGAAGTCACAGACAGACATTGGGCAGGATTCACAAAGCCTCCGTGTAAGAGTTATAACTCTTACACGGAGGCTGCAGTTAAACGGAGTGATGTCAGCATGATCTCATATTAATGAAAGCATGCTGAATCACACTGAAGGCCAACACAGTCCGTGTAAGACAGTAGGGGGGCGTGTCCGTAGGCCGAGCCTTGTAAGCGGACACGCCCCCAGAAGAGGAAAAGTACCCAAAGGAAACACCCACGACAGAGTCCACGGAAACGTGAATAAACAGAACACAACACATGCCCCCACAGACTATGAACATAAAATAAATATAAATGAACATGTTATAATTTTTTTTTAAACTATAAAGATGTTTAACCGTGAGTGCGCTCGTTTGTGCAGGCGTGCCCGTAGCGCAGCTACAGTTAGCAGTCAGTGGGAAAGCAGATAAGAACTAAATATGCAGAATAAACCAGGAAGCAATAGCATAGCGGTAGAGATGCTGGCTGCAGAGCAGGCATTCATGGTTCAAACCCCCACAACACCAATTTTTTTTTTGCAAAATAAGCAGGAAACAAGTCCCTGACAAATATGTAGACATAAAACCACAACTTATGTAAAATGTAATGAAATAGCCCATTTATATTGAAGAAATGTGAGGTAACAAAAGAATAAAAAATGCCAGATGTGCCCATAGATGAGCTACAGTTTAACAGGGTGAGTGCATGTGCCCGTAGATGAGCAGTGGTTTAACTGGTGCAAAATGAGTGCCCGTAGCTGAGCAGTGGTTTAACACGCTAAATCTATGTGCCCCTAACTGAGCTGAGCGTAATATGCATGCAGATAGCCAAATGAGGCTTAAAGCAGTGTACCCCATTTGCGCGGAGCTGTGCACCGCGCAAACAAGCTAACTGACGGGCAACGTTGAGCAAGCCGTATCAAAACTGCCTTTACACAGACACACCCCTCAGCATGTCTAGACAGTCATGAAAAATAAAAAGCAGTGGCCAGGTTCGAACCCAGGATACTATACACCATAGTCAAGGTACAGAACCACTAAGCCATGACAGCAGTACCTAGAAATGCAATAATAGCTAATATATAGGAATGAATACAAACTACAGCATGACAATGCAGGTTTACTGAAGTTGATACAATTCCAAAATGGCCAATCACAGATATGTGCGGGAAAAACGGACTATATAAGCCCCATAGGCGGGAATACACAGCATAAACGATTGTAGAACAGACCTGCAGGCAGAATGTCAGGAGTAGGTGAGGGTAGTCGCTTTCGAGCACAGAGGTGGGGTGTTGAGGAGTCCAGGTACATGGCCTGGCTTCTAGTCCACAATCATGAGGCCCAACTCATGCAGGGCCAGGTCCTCTGGGGAGCATACAGGGCTGAGGCGTGGGACCAGTTGGCTCATGATCTCACCAGTGCCACAGGGATTCCAAGGACTGGTGAGCAGGTCCATCACCACCATGCGGACCTGAAGAGACGCAAGCAGGACCAACTGAACCTTTGGATCCAGGAGGCCTGGCAAATACCCAACGCCCCACTACTGAGTAAGTAACATTTAATTATGTATGTAAAAAATTAAACTAGCTGATATTATGGAGATGTGTATTCCAATATTACTTCATTTATATTACAGCTGCAGGTGTCCGTTCTGCGAACCGCAGAGCCTATGGCGATAGGCTGGTGCTGTTGCGCCACCAGGCAGGTCAGTAATACACTACCAGTAACTGTAAAGAAATATAAAAGTATGACAGTCAGCAAAAGAGTGCAGTGTAGTCAGTAAGGAATAAAATCTGCAAGTAACAGTGTGAAAGTGTATGCAAGTATTGCTTGATTACAAGAGTTCCCAGCCTGTAAGTGTAAACTAAACATGAAACTGTCCAACATATATTCTGAAATAAAAATGCCCTGCCTGTAAGAAAATAGTACACAACCTGCAGCAGGCTGAAAAGTATAGCTGCAGAAGGTGATGAAATCACATGTGTGAAATATATCCCTGTGGAAATACTGAAACATGACAGAAGTGAGACTGCTGGAAAGGATTGTAATAACTACTGTTAAAACATGTCAATAAAGCCTAGAAGTACCATCCTGAATAGTAAAATGAAAGCAAGTGAGAGAGTGTGAGAAAGTGTCATGAATCCAGCAATACAGTAGTAATAACCCCTGAATAAAGTATACTGCAGTCAAGACAGAATGAAATGCATGTGAGACTCAAAACCAAACAGCGAAATCTGTTCAAAGTGTTGCTGCATGTGGAATGTGTATCCCAAAATCTGGATATGTTGCTCTCAGTCTGAAATACGCAGATAGGATGATTGTCTGATATACCAAACATCCACACTTGTCTACAGCTATATAAAGCAAAAGTAGCAAGATGATGTAGCTGAACAAAGCTAGATATGAATGTGTATGAAGAACACTAAAATGTATATTGATGTTGCAGTAACAGTCCTATCAGCAAGGTGAAATAGTTATCATATAGGACACTGTAGTTAGAACAGTAGTGTGTATATAACTGTAGCTATTAGAAATGTACAGCATATGTATTGTTATTCGATGGTGTTAATATTACTTTCTTTACCCCACCCTATAACCACATATAACCCATTCCACGTGAAAATGGTATGTGCAATCACAATTAACACCCCTGGACGTTTGTCCTGTTGGGTCATATATATTTGCATGTCCGTTGATGCATCTGCCCTGTTCATACATCCACACCTGATGGCCTGTTGCCATCAATTAACCCTGCATGTTGTTGGACTGTGTATTTCTGTTCAAATTATGCATGTGTTATGCACGCAGTTCAATGGTGTGAATATCTGGGTGTTTGGTTAATGGGAATACTAATGCATGCTGTTACAACTAATTGTGAATGGTATTATATGTCACTAACCCAAACTGTCATGACATAATGCAAAACATAGTATGACAGGGAAGGCGGGTTCCAGCGGACCCACCTCTCCCACCTCAGCTGGCGAGTGCACCTGGCACTAGTGCCGAGTCCGGACCCTCCTCCGGTGGCCCTGTGCCACCTGCGGGTGGAAGTGCTGCAGGGGATGAGGCTCACCCCCCCTCTGCAAGTGTGGCTGGAGGAGATCCACCACTCACCTTCCGTAGCGTCCGAACTGTGGTGCGTAGGGAGATTCAGGACTCTGTCCTTGAGCCCCTACACCAGCTCGAGGCACAGGTGGCGCAACTAACGGACATGCCTGTTGCCCCGCCTACACAGCCCCCAGCACAGCCCCGTCCTGGGCAGTGAAGGAACAGTGGCAACTGCCTATGGGTGGGGATATCAGTTCCACTGTTGCCATCTGTGGGCTCATGGGCTCTGGATATCCAAACCTCCGTCCCCGTCAATTGTGTAACCCCCCCACACGTGTCATACACCGCCCCTGTATGCGTTTGTCTTGTCTGTTTACCTACCCAAACTACCTCCCCAGCTGAACCGACTTCCTTCACCTGACATACCACTCTTACCTGAAAAAAACAAAAAATAAAAAAAGGGCACTCTGTACCCACAAAAAAATTACGCCCTATACATAGCTGCCCATTCCGCACACATGTCCGCTGGACATGGAACCTATCAATTACAATTGGCTGTACAACAAGTATTATTGTTGTCCTGACACCTCTGTCAGGGGTGGAAGGTTTCAAATGTCACATCAAATTACATACATATGCACAGCTGTTGCTGATGAAGAAATGGGCAGCTATGGGCCTTACCTACATCCCTCCTGCACATCCCAAGCTTGTTTCCCTACTGTCTTACCCTCTTTGTGACCCCTTTTTCACCACTTTCCTGTCTCCCCATTTTCTTTTCTTTCAAAGAAAATAGCGCGGGTGTGTGCGGAGCTAACCGCCAGTGCGCATGCATTAGCTCCGCGCAAACCAGCGCTAGCCTGGTTACAACTGCTTAAAAGTGCCTTAGTCACTGTGATTGACAGGTCCTGTACTCAGTTCAAAAGAAAAATAAACTCCCACTGTCAGTCCCAAACCCAGGACCTTGGAAACACTAGTCTGTACAACCTACCACTAAGCCATGACTCTTATACAAAAACATTGTGCTAAAATAAATATAACCTGTAAAAGTAGGGATGAATGTAAAGGGAATATAGGATGTGTAGTACACAAAGCATGTCATTTAAAATAAATGTCAAAACTACTGGATTTCCATAATAGTAGTGTGTGAAAAGAAACAGCCATGCTAGTTGGCAGCCTGTAGATAATAAGGTCAGTTAAAGTACATAGATATATGTATGCATATGTACATATATATATATATATATATATATATATATATATATATATATATATATAAATATATCTATATATAGTTGTAGGAGTCAATGTGCATACACACTTGCTACAGGGAACATGAAAGAGGAATGGAGAATTGTGAATATACAACACAGCCTGAAGCATGAGAGAGATACTAACCTTTACAGTCACAGAACACTGTCCACAGCATACCAGCATGGTCCCCGCCCTCACAATCTGAAAGGGCAATGCCTATCACACATACCCTTTTATAGCACTGACCTGAAATCACAGTGAGAACTGCAATCAGTACACAACTGGCTGTATGCAATTAGCAAATGCTGGCTTACAATTGGTGCAGAGGCCATCACATGGACCTATGCAGATACCTACAAAAGCATCCAGTGCTAACACTCCCCACATGCAATACATTCATTGCATTGTCTGTAAGCAGACAGAGGGAGAGCGAGAAGTGAGAGAGAGAGAGAGAGAGAGAGAGAGAGAGAGAGAAAAAAAAAAAAAACCAGACACTGTGACTCTCTGTAACCTGAAGCTGTCAGCACTGACAGTAGCAGCAGCAAGCAGAAGCTGTGGTAACGCAACCAGCTGCAACAAACAGAGGTAATGCAAAGTAGCAGGTTAATAGTGTGCATACTGTGAACCCTCCAAATGTGTCATAGGTCTGTATCCATAGGTATGTCCATGTGATATGTTGTGTGTACGTAGTTCCACCAAAAGGGGATGACCATACATCACATGTCAAGCAGTCATAGGCCAGGATCCTGGCAGCATGTGTCTGTGCGTTGGCCCAGCAATGGCTGTAGTGACTGCTTTGAAATGTCAGCCAGGCCCAAAAGTCAGGATCAGCCCATCCCAAAGGCACACTGGCTGGGAACAAGTGTCTGCAGGTACCTGATGTCACTGCATATGCATCCCATACTGCATAATCCCATAGCGTAGCAGACCAGGCCCATTATGCATATGATGTGGTAATTCCCAGGGTCAGTCGAGGTGCCCCCTTAGTGTTGTGGGACCACTGTTGCTGTATGCCACTGTCCAGGTACATATCCTGTAGCACAGCCAAGATAAACTATCAGTGTTACATGCGGTGGTATGTCCTCTCAGAGTGCTGGTAGCACACATCCAGGGGGACCACGAGGTCACAGTGATGCTGTGTGTTCTCCTCTGCTGAGGGCGGCCCTCACCTGGACATGTGCGATGATAGGGAGGTTACATCCAGCTGGGATAAATATCTCAAAGGTGGGGGAGAAGGAGGGGGGATATGTGCACTGAACATGTCTGCAGGATTGTTGCCAATATGCGTGTGTTTGGTGAATGTTAAGTAGGTGTGGATTAACACAGAGCATATCTGAGGCATGTGGTCCATATGTGTAACATAACTGAAGAAGGCCTTGTGGTCATCCATAGTGTTTGTGTCCATTTCCTCCCAGAGTAGGCTGTGGCTGTTGTTATGACGGACTGTAGCGTAGTACCAGTGCTGACCACAGATGCCTACCCTTAATGTGAATGTGCTCTGTCCTGCAGTAGCCTCCTGCTATTGTTATACAATCTGCCTCTGTCTGGGGTCCACCGGACAGGATGCCTAACCTTTGTGCATAGGGTCTGGGTTAGACATGTGTGTGCAAGTGTCATGCAATCCGCAGCATGTCCGTGGTAAGCATTTGCAAAGGGGTCAGCAGTGTGGCTTGTGGCTTCCACTGGCCCAGTGTGCTGCATGGATACCATCCCAGTCCCAGCAAGTGAATAACTGTCTAACCACATACATATCAAAGTAGTCTACTGTGCTGGTGGTGGTGGTGGGATATGTATATCCAGGCCGAGTAACGTCTGTCCACATCACAGTAGTGGACGGTGTCCCACATACAGTACCTTGGGATGAACCCCAGAGTGAGGTTGTGCATTGCACCTGTCAGTGTGTGCTGACCGATGGGGCATGCTACTACGTTGTGTGGAATGTGGCAGGTATTGTTGCACAGGTGTTGGCTGAGCACTGATATCTGGCCATGTACCTGTGTATCCACCACGACACACACACATGCAACATATGGGAGTAGTAGTATATCACTACACATGAGTATCATGTATAGTATGTGTGCCATATATTGCTGACATGGTCTGCTGATATCCTGTCTGTGTTCTCTTCCACGGAGATGGCGCGACAGCGTAACCCCGCCTACTCTGTGGCGGAAGATGAGGAGATCCACCAGAGCCTGGTGCGGGAGTATGACATCCTGTTTTCCCGCACCAGTCAGAATCAGCAGGAGAGGGCCGCACTGTGGCAAGACCTTGTCCGTAGGGTAAATGATATTGGCATGCATAACAGGACATATGAGCAGGTACGACATCACTGCAGTGATTTAATCCGAAGTGTCCGGCAGCGTGCATCAGATATCCACAGGCAACAGGTCGCCACAGGAGGTGTGGTGGCCACACATTCCCCCCTCACCAGACTGGATGGGCTACTCCTAAATGTTGTGGCTCCAGCCCCGGAACACCAACAGCAGTACACCTGCATTATGATGGAGGCTGGTTCCACACAGCAGCACGACATGGAGCGTGCAGGTAATATGCCATATGTACACCTGACTGTTCTGTACACTGTATCATATGCAATATCAATGGCACAGATGTGCCCACTGACATTAATCTCATCATTTCTGCAGGTCCCTCCAGGGTTACAGAGAGACAGGCCATCCATGCTGGTGAGTGTGTTTAACATAACCTATAATAGTCCTGATAATGCTAGTAACAGTAGTGTAACTCAGTAGTGCTCTGTGTGTATACTGCAGGGTGTGCATGTGTGCATGTGTGCAGGTGTGTCTGTGCCCATGTGTGCATGTGTGCAGGTGTGCCTGTGTCCACGTGTGCATGTGTGCAGGTGTGCCTGTGTCCACGTGTGCATGTGTGCATGTGTGCCTGTGTCCACGTGTGCATGTGTGCATGTGTGCCTGTGTCCACATGTGCATGTGTGCATGTGTGCATCTGTGCATGTGTGCATGTGTGCATGTGACCATGTGTGCATGTGTGCATGTGAACATGTGTGCATGTGTGCATGTGTCCACGTGTGCATGTGTGCATGTGTCCACGTGTGCATGTGTCCACATGTGCATGTGTGCCTGTGTGCATGTGTGCCTGTGTGCATGTGTCCATGTGTGCATGTGTGTATAAGTGCATCACTGGTAACAATGTCTGGAGACTGTAAACTGTGTTTCCTGTCTTCATCCCACAGGTTCTGGGGCTGCTCTGGTGACCTGCAGCAGGGAACCTGAATCCTGTGCCACGGCTACTGGTAATGATGATATATGTGTAATGGTACAGGAAGGTGTGTCAGGGTCTGCCATTGGTCAGCCAATTGACAGTACACAGCTGTCAACCCCATCATTGCGCACAGTCATCCTGCCTATACATCCTTTGTCACCATTGTCCCTAGGTGATGGACAGGATACAGCAGGCATAGACCAGGGTAATGTGGTACCTGTGGCACATGCGTCCCCACACAGCAGCCATGGGCAGGGTCCTCCGATGGTACCACACAGACAGTTGCCCATGGGTTCTTGTGGGAGCATCCGTGGGCGCACTGCCTCTGGCCGACGTGCCCAAAGAGGTCTGTCAACCTCAGCTATGTTTCGGACTGTCATGCAGGCTCAGTCACGTATGGAAAGGTACACCAGACAGGGTCTGAGGGAGCTCAGAGCATGTCGCACAGCCATGACAGACAGTATGCGTGACATTGCGGATGCTATCCGTAACTTCACCGATGTCATAGACAGACGTTGTGGGGACATATTACAGCAGTTCCACAACCAGATGTCCATGAGCCAGGGCAATGGTGGGCGTCTGCGGCGTCGACGTGGCCGTATGCCGGCAGCGGCAGCAGCTGGCAGTCGGCGTGGATGGCAACAGGCTCGCGCATGCCCCCATAGTGCCAGCAGCAGCCCCAGCAATGCTGGGTCTGTGCTGTCATCAGAACGCCCCAGGAGACCACGTGCACGTGGCTCTGGACAGTCCCAACAGGGACATGTGTCCAGTCAACACCCCCCGCTTCTGATGACAGTACCCAGTCAGGCTTTGTACTGGATACGGTCCGTAGCACCCCTGCCAGGCACAGGTACCGTGTCCGTGCACACAGACACTGATCTGTATGGCCTGCCAGGTGCAGTCTGTGGCTGTCCACAAACCCCTGTATATGGCAGCCATGAGGTGGAACTGTGTGCGTGCATACACACATGCGAAATGTTAACACTTAGGGCAACCACATACACGCACACACTGCACCAACACTGCCCCACCCTGTACTGCTGCCCCTCACCAACACACATACACACACATGTCAATTGGTGGTATCAGTGGCTGACTCAGGCATACCTAATCCACACCCTGTGCATATGATGACACTGTGCCACCTCCTGCAATCTCCAACATCATTGCGGGAACAGGTAAACACGTTGCTGATGCACAGGGTGACTACATAGACATGTATTAGTAGTATCATGTTGGTAACAGTACAGTGTGCTGCTATGACTGTGTGTGTACCCCAGCATGCCTGCTGTAGTAACTGTATGAATGTCCTGAATTGTTATCTGCACCCATAGTACATACCAAAGTATAACAGCTGCACATAATTGCATGCCGGTGGTAAGGTTGTCAACAGATAGCCGCATACATGGGTAGCACAGGGGAAAGCTAACGCAAGTAGTGATATGCAATGGTGGACATGTACAGTAATGGTGTCAAGATGCCCACAACGACTATGCCATGTGTATGTTCACGCATCTAGATATGTGTGCAGTACCAATGTTGTCCAGATCACAAATAAGTATGACATAATATCGGTTCTACCATGGGCATCTGTGCTGCGTATTCCTGGGTACATGTTGATAGTGCCTACATATTTGCATTGTTACTTACTGTTATTGTTACCCCTTCTTTGTTGTATAATGCAGTACTTCCAGCCCTGTGTACTGTAGCTTTGTTTGCATGCATGTTCGCCTGGGGTCCCCTGGAACACTGCTTACACCTGCAATGCAGAGTTACAGTGCTTCTGTAGACTGCTAGTGACATCTGCATAGCGTACCATATGTATGTCAACCTTACACATGACAGAACGTCACTGTCTGTCCTGTACGCATGTACGTTGCCTGTGACACATTGCACACGTCTTACCTGGCATTTACCCACGTGTGCAGTCATATATGTCAGTGCTATGAAACAGTGGCAGTCCACCCACACATACACACCTTCAGTATGTTGTTCCCCATTGGCCCTATGTGTTGGTACTCACCATGGCAATCACACTACTAGGGTGGCATGTGCAAAGGTAACCTGTGAATCGCCTCTATGGTCCAGTCGTGGTTTATGTGAGTCATGTGTCATTGTCACAGCTGCCACATGTATGCAGTCAGCCATCACCCTTGGCCAGGAATGTACAACACATGTGTGGGATGCCACCACACAGCCAATCTGGGGACTGGTCTCTCTGAACCCAGTAATGCCATACCCTGTCAGGTGGCATGTCATATATACTACGTCCAGGACAAACGTCAAACCCAATCCCTGCTGCTACTATTGATAATACCCTGAAGATGTTCCTGATAGCTTTGACCAGTCCTTTACTGAGACATTGCAGGCCCTAGCTAGCCATCTACCTCCTAGCTCCCCTGGTCCTGAAAGCAGCACCCCTAGAAAACTACTTGCGTCCAGCTGCCAACCAGTCGCCACTTCACTTCTCCGTACCTTGGTTGTAACAGTGAAACCCACTACACTGTCTGCTGATCAACTCCCTGCCGAGTACCTATCAAAACCAGATGATGCTATTGCTTACCCCGTCTCAAAGGTAATCAAAGGTACTATGTTAGAATCTAACTTTCCCACCATCTGGAAAATGTCATATGTAATCCCACTTCACACAGGAGGCAGCTCTACTGAAGTCTCCACTTATAGGCCAATAGCTATACTCTCTCCACTTGCAGAGATTATGGAAACTTTCCTCATAGACAAGTCATGCACCACCTAATCCAAACTCGCATTATGGCAGACACTCAGCATGGCTTACGTCCTCATCACAGCACTACGTCAGGCCTCCTAGCCTTTACTAACACCATAAGCCATACTTGCAACATTAATTATATATCCACAGCCCTCTTTTTGGATAACTCAAAGGCATACGATATGGTTGATCACCAACTTGGACTCCACACCCTGCACAGACTGTCTAGATACTGGAGCCTTCCAATGGTGTCAATCCTACCTGCATGGTCAACAGCAGGCCGGCCTCTGGCAGAACAAACCCTCTAACCTTCTACCTAACACCCTCAGAGTACCACAAGGCTCTATCCTAGGGCCCTTGCTGTCCTCCATCGTCATTAACGACCATTATACTGTCATCCCAAAAGTCAGCTGTATCCAATATGCTGTATACTCTACTCTGATCTGCTCAGCCACATCTCCAGTAGAGTTATGGTCAGCTACCCAGACCACCTTTAATACAATAGCAAACTGGCTTTCTGAACATCGTCTGATCCTAAATCCCAATCAAACTAAACTGCTGTTATTCCACCAACACGTAGGTCTACCACGTTCACCGTTACCATAACATCAACTGATGGCACAATAATCTCCCTGACCCATCTCCGAAACTATTAGGTGTCATCATAGACAATAATCTCATATGTGACATACATGTTAACCAGATTAGCAAAGCCATCAATAGAAAGCTAGGGTCACTTTACAGAATTAAAGCCTTCCTAGCCCCTCCAGCTAAAGGTGCCATAGCTCGCTCACACCTTGTTTCAGCCCTTCTGTATGCATCCCCTCTACTCTCACATATGAACAAGACTGTCCTTAACAAGCACTCGATTTGCTACAACCACATTGCCAGGTTTGCCACTGGCCCGCCTTTTAGGACACATCATTGCATCAATCTAAATCAGCTTGGTTGGCTTGCAATACCCAGCCTAATACAGTATAACCAACTGATTATGGCCTATAAAATCCTCTATAATCCAGACAATACTCCTGCACTTAAATTATAATCACCCCCTATAACAATCCTAGACCGCTTCGATCCTCTAACAATGTACTACTTCAAACTAGCGAGTTTAATAACACAGCTGGTGATTCTCTCTTTGCAAACCCTGTAAGTAGATCCTGGAACT
The DNA here is from genome assembly GCF_019279795.1 of Protopterus annectens. Taxonomy (NCBI): domain Eukaryota; kingdom Metazoa; phylum Chordata; order Ceratodontiformes; family Protopteridae; genus Protopterus; species Protopterus annectens. The sequence continues at coordinate 420,078,490 of NC_056730.1, read as the reverse complement.
CACTTCCAGCTGATATTACCCTAATGTCCACCTTAGGTCATTTAACAGTAGACTCAAACAACATTTGTCACGTAACTGGCTATGTCAATGTATCAAGCCTGGCTAACTCGAATGTGTAACTTCTGTGAACCACTGTACTGTGTAATTTCAATTTAATCCTGGCTTGTGCTCAGGTCTAACATTAACCTGTGGAACATGTTTGACTTGCTTACTTATGTAATCTCTGTAAATAATCTGTTTGTACTATGTAATGCTAGTATTCTGTAATGCTGTATCTGCTACCCTCGTAGCTTGTCTCCACGGGCCTCCCCTGGAAATGGACATGCATCCAGTTGGGCTATCCCAGTCAACAAATGTAGGATAAATAAATAAATCAATACAAGATATTACAGTGACGACAATACCAGTCAGACATTGACACACACTGACAGCATGCTGAACACACTGGGGCATACGTGGGGACTCAGACTAGCAGCCTGCCTGGGCATCACACACCTCCGCAGCTGGCACACAGGCATATGTTCCGTCGGAACAGAGCACATGCCACACATGGCACGCACATCCCCTGTGCCACACACCCACAGCCTGTAGGGCTACACAACACACCTGCTACAGACGTGTCAGGTACCTGTCATGTGTGCTGCACTGGGGTCCCGCTCAACAGGCTGTATCTGGTGAAGGTCACAGTGATATGACTCAGGGGCACTATGGTCCACCACAGCACACATGCATACAGGTCAGACAGAGGCATGGACAGATATGACTCACTCATTGACCATGCCAGTGTGGCTGCCTGGGACATACCTCCCTGGACTACATGATAGGGAACATAGAATGGATCTCTCAGCATGTGGCACAGGCCAGTATGAGCCTGATGTTGGTTGCCAACATACCCTCCCCAGGTATTCTACCACTATATGTGGGAAGGCTGTTGTATGTCTACATTATGCTCAGTCTCCACTGTCATTCATAGGGTATCCACTGGCTGTCAACGTGTGCTTACATGCTAGGAAGCCACATTGATGTTCACGGGTCATCTTGCACGTGACACACATGGCCCGATGTATACTGGCAAGGCTCCTTGGTACACACATACTGCCTTATGCTGCAGGACATGGTTTACATAGCGACCTCCGTGGGTATCACACAGGTTAGGACACTAACAGTGCTGCTACACAACAACAGCAGTGTACACCGGAGGATGCATGCACCAGACACTGCCCTCAGCACGGTGAACTGCAATGTCTGTGCAGTACCGGATGCATGATTCATGGCTCACAGGTGTTACCCATCACTGACAGGTTATGCCCCATACCATGCCTGTCGTCCCCTACACATGTAACACACATGGATAGGGGGGTGGTATCCCAAGTTAACACAGATACACACACCTCCAGGTTGTTGGCACAGCACAAACCATCAGGGCCTACTCATGTGCAGCTGACAGTGTGTCGGACTGCCATCTGGTTCATAGCATGGCACACACAACCCTCACATACACAGGAAGACCACCTATCCTCCATAACAACACCGGCAATATGACAGTCCCATGAACTGTGTTTATAAGGCCATACTGCATCCAGCCGAACATTGTGTGTGAGCATTACTGTAGCTACAACACTCTAGTTGAAGAGTTCACAGCATGTGGTCACCGAATTGCAGTGGAATGACATGTTACCACTACCACAACAGGTGGGAACATGCAGCACCTGTACATTGACTACATGTACACTATATGGCCCAGACCAGATGTGTATCCCCTGCTGTAGGTCTTTCACCATAGACACCCACACTGTATAGGGACATACCACGTGCGGACCCTGCACAGTAAGACACAGTCATATTGGTATACATTGCTAATACCATTTATCCACACAAAGCATGTGTCAGACATGGTAACTACTGCAGGTCACAGGTATTTATGTGTATGTGTCACACACATACATCATGTGTGCAATGCCATTGCTGGGTTAGGCAATGGCATGCATTGTTATGTACAAACACCCGCACAAGGTCATACTGTGTGACACAACCACACGTGACAGTTGTGGGTTACCAAAACATGCCTATCTGTACTCTGACGATGGTAATAGACACAGTAGCAGAGCACACTATTGGCATTACTAGCCAACTAGCCCTGTTTGGCTGTGCTGATAGTGTGGTGACATCCCCTGTGTTTACTGGTGGAGTATGCAGCATCTGGTGTATTGTAGTATTTGCCAAAAGGATCTGTTCCCTCACACTTGCATTTACACACACCCTACTACCCCCACACACATGCACACTTGCCATTTGCAGGATTCATTCCCCTACCTACCTAAGTCATGACACGTGAGAGGGACGCATTAGCAAAGCGCACTGTTCGGTTTACTAGATAGTTCCTCGTCTCTGGCTATACTTATAGGGTGCTGACAACATCAGTACTTTGAAAGGGTAATGTGCATCAGGTAGTGTGATCACCTGATTGCCAAAACTAACATGTTTTTCATACGGAAATGCACACACACACATGTCATTTACAGGTTTCAAACTCCTACCTAATTACATTACGATACGCAGGGGAAACGCATTAGCAGAGCGCGCTATTCGCATTACTGGGAGGCTTCCCTTCTCCTGCTGTACTTATAGGGTGCTGACATCATCTGTGTTTAGAAAGGGGAGTGTGCATCCTGTAGTGTGTTCTCCCAGTTGCCAAAAGGAACATTTCCTTCATACATATCTGCACACACACACAATAACCCCCCATCCAAACACACACACTTGCCATTTGCAGGATTCAAACCACTACCTAACTATGTTATGACACTTGAGACGGATGCATTAGCAGAGCGCACTATTCGCATTACTGGGAGGCTTCCCTTCTCCTGCTGTACTTATAGGGTGCTGACATCATCTGTGTTTAGAAAGGGGCGTGTGCATCCTGTAGTGTGTTCTCCCAGTTGCCAAAAGGAACATTTCCCTCATACATATCTGCACACACACAATAACCCCCCATCCAAACACACACACTTGGCATTTGCAGGATTCAAACCACTACCTAACTATGTTATGACACTTGAGACGGATGCATTAGCAGAGCGCGCTATTCGCATTACTGGGAGGCTTCCCTTCTCCTGCTGTACTTATAGGGTGCTGACATCATCTGTGTTTAGAAAGGGGCATGTGCATCCTGTAGTGTGTTCTCCCAGTTGCCAAAAGGAACATTTCCCTCATACATATCTGCACACACACAATAACCCCCCCATCCAAACACACACACTTGGCATTTGCAGGATTCAAACCACTACCTAACTATGTTATGACACTTGAGATGGATGCATTAGCAGAGCGCGCTATTCGCATTACTGGGAGGCTTCCTTCTCCTGCTGTACTTATAGGGTGCTGACATCATCTGTGTTTAGAAAGGGGAGTGTGCATCCTGTAGTGTGTTCTCCCAGTTGCCAAAAGGGGCACATCCCTCATACATATTCGCACACACACAATAACCCCCCTCATCCAAACACACACACTTGCCATTTGCAGGATTCAAACCACTACCTAACTATGTTATGACACTTGAGACGGATGCATTAGCAGAGCGCGCTATTCGCATTACTGGGAGGCTTCCCTTCTCCTGCTGTACTTATAGGGTGCTGACATCATCTGTGTTTAGAAAGGGGGTGTGCATCCTGTAGTGTGTTCTCCCAGTTGCCAAAAGGAACATTTCCCTCTCACAGCCTTTCACACACACAAACCCCACTCACCCACACACACACTGAGCATTTGCAGGATTCGAACCCCTACCTAACTATATTATGACACTTGAGGGCGACGCATTAGCAGAGCGCACTATCCAAATTACTGGGCATCTGTTCTGCACCTGTAGTATTTCTAGGGTGCTGACATCTTCATTTCCACAGAGGTTTGTAGATGTCGTACTACCTGTCAGGTGGGGATAGCATATATATGCATTTGCAGCCACCTACATCAGGGTCAGATGTGCACATCGCACTGGCAGGTTATGTTCTATACCATGCTTTGGGACCACAGGACCTGTAACACACAACACAACCAGTCCAGCACACCACACCCACATCCAGGACACACACTTAGCTTCCCTGGGAACAGTGCCAGGATATGCAGGTATTCACATACACCATTCCAGTTGTTAACATCAGGTACAGGCATATTGTGTGTGAGAACTACTCAGGCCTCTACCACTTTACCCTACCGCCACTACAATTTGTGGGTCCATGTGCTATGGCAGAACCACACACCACAGCCACATGGGTTAATACATATTGCACCTGTCCATCTGCAACGTGGGTACTCACTGTTCCACACCAGAGGTAGACCACCATTGTTGATACCTGCCCATGTCCACCTTTCCCTGGACATCCATATCTCATCTCCACCCCAGGCAAGGTTGTCACTGCACACAAACTGTGTTTAGCACAAGCAGACTCTACACTTGTGTAGACTGGGGTGGATGACTTCAGAGGACCCATGCTGGAGGACTATACTGGCCACTCAGCATAATCCTTGACACTTGCATCCTATGAGCATGTGTACAGTTTGCATTGGTCATGCTATCCCACATATACCCATGACTGCTCCACAACAAGACACCTGTCAGCTGTACACCCGCCATATATGCGCCGTTCTACAGACAGAGCGACCTACTACATTGCAGAGCTGTAGCCCACAGAGGGAGGACATCTGTGGACGGTTCCAGCATGGCACTTCATTCACACATACTCATTACAACACAGTGTTGACAGTGGAATCGTCCAGAGAATGCAGGTAGGGCTCCCCTCAGTCTGTTATTGACGGACACCTACTGTCAGAGATCCTCAGCAACCCTCTCACAGCACACACCGACAACATGGCTGTGGCTTAGCACATTCAATCCCTGAGACCTCCACGGTGCCCCTGCTTGACAGAGGCACAGCTCACTAGCCTCACATGTCGCCTTCTGTGACATACTGTACAGTGGCACGGTAGCCTACTATCCTGGGGATGCAGATGCCAAGCACACTCTGGCTGAGCTGCCATTCCCTGGGGCAAGAAGCCTAGTATTGACCTCTACACCCATATGTTCAATTGTCGGATGCACAATATTTGTTGTGCTGTTCTACTGTTTGCAGGTCTTTATTGCCATAGCATTCCCTGTTCCTATGACCAACTTGTGTATCTGTGGCAGATGTTTGCATATGACGGCGATCCACTATATCACTTATGTCTCTGTGGTCATTTACTGTGTGCACTGGGCTGATTGCTGTGTTGTGGTTGGTTCCTGGACTGACACGCACAAATACCAGATATGTGTGGCCAACTGCTACACAGAGATATGGCCTAAGTGTGTGAGCATGCCCAGTTCAGCCTTTCCATGTCATGTTGTCTGACATATGCCTCATTTATCAAAGTGTGCGAGCATGCCCAGTGTGAGCTTTCCATATGTTGTACTCTGAAGTCCAACACATATTTGGGTGTGTGTGACCTTCATCATTATCACACGTTTATGATTGTGTGCTGGGTGTCATGTTGTGTACTAACTGGCCAACTGCTTCGTGTCTGCCACAACAGGGATTATACTGTGCCTGCAGGAATTGCATGGGATACTTTGCAGACAGTTCTCAACATACTTTCATAATGACCTAACACTGTAGTACCGTATAGTGTACTGGTTCGGTATTTCACTGTAGTGGACAGTATCCTGGGCTTTAGTCCTATCACTGCTTGACATCTTCATAGTGAGCACGACAGACTGTGTAGGGGCCAGTTGTGCACATATGACCATGTTGCAATATGTTCAGATATGGACTACCTACACCAGGCTCGTCCAACATTGCTAGTGTATTCCACAACATGGGTGGGCATTGGCAAACACTAGCGATGTTCTGTAGGCCATTGCTGATGGTAGTCACAGGGTGTGTTTGTCCTTTGACACACATTGTAACTGGGGTTTGCCATTACATATGTCATGGTTGGTATACTGTGCCTCTGTCTACCTCTGACATAACAGTGATACCCAGGGTAGCCTACCATCTCCCATACACTCATCAGGATGCCTCTTGAGGGGTGTCGATATGTGGCACTCTGGCTGCCCTGTACCAGGAGTTTACTGCAGTGTGGGGGTGCCTTCTGTGTTATGGATCATTCTGTACAGCTTGTCCTATGTATGTCAGTGCTGGGGTTCAGGTCTCTCATGTGCATAGCTCACTGCCATTCAGATTGTACAAGGTGCAACATGTTCATTCATTCCAGGTTGGACATGGCATCATACATCAGGCACAGCTTTCCTGTAGCGGGGAAGGATGGACATGTGTGGGGCTGCAGTTTGTTTACTCAGGCAACACATGGCATCTGTTCAGGCTCTTTGCTACCCCTGGTGGGGTACTGTTGTGGACTTTACAGTCGTTGGAGGTGTCTGCTGCGGTATATCCCACAAGGGCTATTGTAGTCAGTTGTGATGCTGATGGAGGATGGCTGCAGAGCCAGAGTGGTTTCCCCTTATCTACATCTGCCAGCCTTCATGTTTGGGTGGGTATATGGTACATGTTTCTGCGAACACTACAGACACATGTTTGTCCAGTGCAGGTTATTTATCACCTTTTGTACCCAGGTCTCACATTACATGTTAGGTGCCTCATGGGTTAACACCTGCGTGGTATTTTGTGGGCACTTACTGTATATCCACAGTGGTTGTCTATACACATTTCTGCGATTAGCTTGCTGACTTGGCTATGGCTACAGTTGTTTGTTTGTGGGTGGCCTTTTGTGGGTTTCTTGTGTCAGCTGGGGGTCGGATACGGTGGGCTGTTTGTACTCCTCTGCATACATGCTCAGTCACAGTCCTTCCATGTTGGCCTATACCTATGGGACATGTATACAGAACGGGGTGGGGGACAAGACCAGGCCTTGTGGGATGCCACTCATATCCGCTTTGTAGTCTGGCATGGATGCAGCATGTCTGACCATGTCAGTTCTGTCCTTGGTCTGCTTTGCAACCCCTCTACTGACATAGGGGTGTATATTTAAGCTGGTGAACATATCCATACTGAACACGTACGGTATGGTCTAGAAGCATGTGCACGGTCCAGCTACGCTGTGTGGACCACATAGCCCTCATCACTGACCTTAATGACTGCTTCAAATGGGTCAGACATGTTTAGGGGCCGGTTCTGCAGTTACAACAGCCACAGTGTGTCGGGTCCAGTATCAGTAGGTCCACATTAGCCTTCTGTCTGCGGTACATACTGATCCTTTCCATAGCTGTACAGAACAAGCTTGTCAGGATCCTGGGGTGTTAGTTTGGAGTATCCATTCAGGCAACCCCTTTGTTGTGATGGACCACTGTTGTTGTACACTGCTCTTTGGGTACATACCCTGTGGTAAGGCTGACATTGGCCAGTAGTGTGATTTTGCATTCCATTACTCTTGGGGTCCATGTTGGCCTCAGCACAGGACACCGTCACATACCTTTGCTGCTGTGTGTTCTGCTTTGCAGATGATGGCTGTTACCTCAGCATCTGCAATGTCAGGGGACCATCTGCTGGGATAGGTATTTTGCACTCGGGGGTGTTTGCACTGCACCTGACAGGTTGTATGTTAGCAATATGTGTGTGTGTTTGGTATGTTGTTTGTAATATCTGTGTGATTCGAGCATATCTGTGGATGCCCAACATGGTTCCTACCATCAGTTGGGTAAGCCTTGTGATTATCCTTAGTGTCCTGTACGTGTTGTATCTTCATAGGTTCATGGGTTCATAGTAGGCTAGACACCCTAGGCCATTGGTAAGCCTAGCTAGAGTGTGTGTGTCTTTCGCCACCCCTTGCTATGTTTAATTATGGCCATTTATGAGGTTCTTCACTGTGCCTCTGTCTGGTCGTGACACAGTGGGGACCCCAGTATACATGTACGGTCATCCATCCACTTGGCAATATTCCTGTTGAGGGGTGTCAGTGAGGGGCTCTGCCTACCATGGATTGGGATCCTGTTTCTGGGTGTGGGGGGCCTATGGGTTATGTATCTGTCCCTCCAGCACATCTTATTTCATTATGCGTTGAGGTTGACATCTGTGACTCTCACAGCTCCAATGGCTTTGATTTCCTGTGGTGTAGCATGTCCATTACTCCTGTGTTGGACATGGCCTGGTACAACGGACATACAATGCCTCTGTGTAGGCAGTGTGTGGCTGCAGTCAGCTGGGTGTCTACAGCCAAGCAGTATATGACATATATTCCACACCCTTTATCCTGTTGGTGGGGTAACTATGAGGTCTTCCAAACCGCTGCAGGTGTCACGTATGGTACATCCCATATGAGTCATTGTACTAGATTGTGGGTCTGATAAGGGGACAGTACAGCGGCACAGTGACCCCTGTTGATGTTGGTGTGAATCCTTTCATGATACGGTGTCCAGTATCAACAGTCTTCATAGCCACATTGGCATTGTGGCTGTCACATGACAGATTAATGTCGACCTGTGTCCCTAGGTCCCTGATGACTCCTTGCATACATAATGGTTTGACACCTATGTGGTACTTTGTGTACCTTGTCTGGTATTTGGTGGGACATCCATACTGTCCAGTGTCTTCGGATGTCTGGCTGGGGTTCTTGTGTGTGAGAGTGTGGTCTGTCACATGCTACAGACTGTACAGCAGTTTTGACTACAGTTATGTGCACATGGGTGGTGTCCGCTGCTTTGTGCATTGTCAGTTACCTGGCTATATGGGTGTCTGTGCTGCATATGGATACTGCCCCTCCTTTGATGTCTTGGTGCAGGTGTTGGGGCCATAACACATGGTATGTGGTATAACCTAGTAGTGCTGGTGTGGTATCACTAGGCCTGCAGCAGGCTTCTGTCACTGGACAGACATCAATGTTCTCCATAATGGGAAGTGCCTCAGGGGCATGCATATTGCAGTTTACACATCTGGCATTGGGCAGCATTACCCTTATGTTTCCTACCACTTATGTTTTCTAGGGTGGTGGGTAGTCTGTTTGGCCTTGCCTACATACGGCTCTATGGAGGCGGCAAAGGCCTTATCCAGTATCCAGACGCCCAGGGGTAACAGGTGCAAGCCATCCCTGGAACAGCAGCATGGCTTGTCATGCTTGACATCTCCAGCGGACACACATTACACCCTCTTGGACTGACAGCTGTAACTGTGCCAGCTGTTAAACATGAGCATTCTGTGTTTGTACTGTGGCATCATTCTTGGTGAGGGTTGGATGCTGCACACAGCCAGTGTCATCCCGCTCTAGGGTACATACTCGGAGGGACCATACATGTCTCATTTGTTGGTGACCAGGGAGGTACATCTCAGGTAATTCACCCCAGCATGGACATTAAGTGCATCATATTCCTGCTTGCTTTGGGGTGACCTGCGTACTTGTGTTACGTGGCATTTTGTGGCTACCTACAAGCAGCTTACTCTACCCTTTCCCTTGTTCAGTCTGGTGAGTGGGACAGCTGTGTTTCTGCCTATACAGACACCTATTACGACTGTATCAGGCATTTGTTTCTCCTTTGGGCCTGTGACTGTTTGGCACACCAGCTTTGCGTACTATTCATTGCATGTGCTATGTTTGAAGGTTGTGGTTGCTTGTGATCTACTTTGGAGGCATCTGTTGGTGTGGTGTGTTTGTAATTGAGGCCTCCGGGCATATTTGTCTGTGTTTATGTGTTTGGTTTACAGTTGTGGTAGGTCTATGTGGGACTGGGTTCGTGGTGTATGTGGTTACCTTCTCCTCCTGACTAGTGTTGACAGTACTGGCTTGTTGGAGCTCAACCTCTGCTTTGGATACATGGATGCATCTATCACATATGTTTGTATTTATTCGGGGGTGTTGTGGTTGTCTGTGTACTTGGGACAGGCGTCACATTGCCTCTGGATTCATAGGTTATACTTGTTGTGGCTGGACTTAGTGGATTGTATGTGTGGACATATGTTGTTGCCATACTACTGGTCAGTGATTACTTCCCTTTTATGTTTGCTCTATCATGTGGTATCTTCCTCATTCTCTTGCATGGTTTGGTAATGGCTGGAGCCCAGCATGCCAGATGTCTGCGTGTATGGCATTGTGTGTTGTTGTTATTTGTGATTGCATACTCCAAGCATTCCTGGCTGTGTTCATGGAATGCCTGTATAACATGTTCTGTGGTGTGTCCCATGTTCTGCACTTGCACAGGGCCTTTTCTGGATTCAACATCGGTTTTGTGGGCTGCAACCTATACTTTACACATGTTTTGCACTGTGGTATTCTGGCCAGGGACTGGGGTCGGGTGTGTATTTCCAGTGTGCTTACTCTATGGTCTTGTCTTACCAGTGAGGGGTACACTTCTCATCTTGCCATCCAGTACACATGTTGCTGATTATCACATCCAGTATGCTTACCCTCTTGTGGGGTAGTACATTGTTCCTGGGCAGTTTGGTTTATGGCAGCTGGGTAATTTTCCCCTACTGTGTTGGTGCTAGTGCCATGTTAGCGGTGTTTGTCTGGGTATTTTCAGTCGAGCAATATAATGTGGTTTGGGGGGCTTGATATATTCATGTATTCCGACATAGGCCAGGTGATGTTCCTGGTATTAGGACAGTGGTCTGCAGCAGGCTATCTACTGCGAGGCAGTTTTAGCCATTGGTATTTGACCATGGCTATTCCATGCTGCTTCTTGTTGTGGTACCAACATGGGGGTGTGGTTATCCTTGCCATTTCTTGCTAGTCACCCTCCTTTTGTAGCTTGTTCCATGTTTTGCGGCTGTACAGCACAGTATGAGGTGTGACCTGGTAGTGCTAGGGTGCTGCTGTGAGCCTTGCCCAGTTCTCTATTACAGGACTGGTATCTACATTCTCCTTACTGTGTGCATTTACACTGCACACATCTTGCTGTTTGTACATCTGTCATGGGGTAGTGTTACATCTAGGTTCCTATCCCTTGTAGAACCTATGAGGTTGGGTGTGTGTTTTGCGACTTACCTATTCAGGGCATGTTGTGGGTACTGACAGCCTTTGCCAGTATCCATGGGGCATGGCATGCTAGGTGCATGCCACCCCTAGCAGGTGGTGCATCATGTCAGACTCCGCATATCTTCCCAGCCTGTGACACATTGGCTCCCCTTTGACTGACTGCATTACTTCAGCCGATTATTGTACTTGATCTTCTTGTCTTCATAGTGTGGCATCATGCTTGGTGAGGGTGAGATGTTAGGCAGGGTCTTCATGTTTGCATATACTAGATGATGTTACATTGCTTGACACATGGCAATCATGCCTCAGGTGGTGCTGCAGGGCTGCCTCTGTCGGATGCACATACTACACTCCCTGTACATGTTTGAGAGCAGGTTGTGTCATGTTAGGCATCCCTGTTACTATATGAGTGAGTCAGAGAGGGGTATCATTCCCAGGGTTCCTACTGTGCCAGTGTATGTGCTATGCGTTGCCTCTTTGCCAAGGCCAGGGCATACTGGGCACGCCTCCTTCTGCCTACTGGGGCAGGCTCAGGTTGTTCCTCCTCCGAGTCACGCTCTGCCTGTGATGGCCTTGGCAATGGTGGGGGGCTGTTTGGCCCGGCCCTATGCTGGTCCTGCTGCAGCTGTTTTCGCAAGATCATATTATGTAGCATAGCACATACCATGACGATTTGGGTACATGTAGTTGGTGTGTACTGCAAGGCTCCACCAGATGTGTCCAGACACCGGAACCGTGACTTGAGCAGCCCAAACACATGCTCTATCACATTACGTGTTTGTGCATGTGCCTCATTATGGCGTTCCTGTTCAGGTGTGTGTGCGTTTCTGATGGGTGTCATCAGCCACGGCTCCAGTGCATAACCTGCATCCCCCCACTAGGTGTCCGTGTGGGATGTCCCCATTGGCAAATGTCTGGTACAGCTGCGTCAAATGCCAGATGTGGGAATCGTGATAACTCCCAGGGCAGCCAGCACACACATTCATTATTATGCCCTGGGCATCACACACGACCTGGCAGTTGATGGAGGGAAAGCCCTTGCGGTTTATGTAGGCCCTAACCCGCTCACCTGCTGGTGCTTTGATGCGTATGTGCGTGCAGTCTATAGCACCCAGTACCTCAGGGTATTCCGCTATTTGCTGGAAGAGACGCATATTGCTGGCCAATACCTCACGGGCATTGGGGAAATATACATGATCACCGACATGTGCTGACATGGCATCCAGGAACTGGTGTAGTACCCTGGAGGCTGATGCCTGTGATATCCCCATCATATCGCCAGTTGGTCTCTGGAAGGTACCTGTTGCTAGTATTCTTAGGCCAACACATACCTTGGTTTCCACTGGGATGGGTTCCCCTCTGTTGGTTCTGTGTGTGAGGCGTGGCCTGCACAGCTCAACAATCTGCTGCAGGAGCTCTCTGTCCACTCTATAGCGCTCTACTATCTCCAGCTCATGTAACCCGTGGTAGGTGACCCTGGGCCTGTACACTCTTCTCCGTCTCCTCACTGTGGGTTGTCTGGCACCATCTGCATTGTCACCACCCTCAGCAAGTCGCCTATGTCTCATTATGACAGCTATGGCAGCCCCTAACATTTCTGCTCTGAGTTCAGCTTTTTCAGTTTTCACTTCTATTAGCTTACTCCTGTCTTGCAGTGTCTCTTAATGAAAACATCCTGCACTACTGTTTGCAGAGTTTTAAGTGCTGGGCTGGGCTACTATTCTGCCTGTGTAATTGCCTGCTTCTAATTATTTTCACCTGCTAGCTTCAGCAGTTATCCCTGCTAGCTTCCTATTAATTCTGTTGCTTCCTTTTTCCTTTCTGTTTCCTCAGGGGGGAGCAACTTGCATACTATCTGAAACACGCTCACAGTGGCTTACACGCGCGCACACGTGCTTCCACGGTTAAGAATCTACTTATTCAGGTTTAAATGTGCGTACACCCGCGCAAACACCGTTACACGTCTGCCAACAGCCTCCAACATACTCAGACTGCCTTACACGCGTGCACACCCGCGCAAACAGTGTTAAACTTCTCCCAACATGCTCCCACATGCTCACACTGCCTTACACGCGCGCACACTGCCTTACTCGCGCTTCATTGCGGGCGCACGTGCGTATGCACGGCCAGCAAGAAACTTTGGTGTAGGTAACAGTGTACACCTTCCATTTCTTGTCTTTCCATGACTTATCTAGTGGCACACCTCTTTCCATGATCTGTGCCTGTCATCTGTCATGTTACACTGGCCTCCAATGAACTGCATTTCTTTCTACCATTCCCCCCTGTGATGTCACCTATCTCCTACTCTATTCCTCCCCCTTTTGTATCTCTTACACTACTCAGACTGTGCTCATTTGGTATGTGACTGTGAGATTCAGTATCCTAACCCTCATTTACATGAGATTGCCTACTAATGCTTAGTTACATGTCTTAGACTCAGCTTCCCCCCTTAGCAACCACTACACGGTGGCCATGTTGGTTTTGGTCTGCTGGTCCCTGCATTGTCATTCCATGTATTGCATGAAACCCACATTTGTGGGTTTATAACCTTCTTTTTTATGTTTTTATACAGCGCAGCCCGTTTGCGGGGCTGTGCTGGGTTTAAACATCGGCGATTGCTGAAAAAAAATCATATTTTTAATATTTTTGCATCGGGTTATCTTGCCAATGGCCACATATTTGGCCATTGGCATGCTGCCTGAATCATATGCAACCTTTGTTTGGAGCTGACATCGCTCCGTTGTGGATTTTGCAGAAATGTACTCAGTTGTCAACTGAGTACATTTCTGCAGCTAAAACGTCTCCTACATGGACTGGTTTCTGCTTCGTGGATCGCTAATATACCTCATTTGCATACCTTTCGGATGCAAGTGAGGTATTTAGCATGTCCACGCCCAGTCCGTGTAAGAGACGTTTTAGCTGGTCTCTTCCACAGAGTTTAGGGCTGTTCCTGGATCGCGAGGCTTGCATGGAGTGTTGCACGTCTCTTACACTCCGTGCAAGCCTTCGTGAATCCTGCCCATTGTGTTCCGTGCATAAAATATTGATGCTGTGATCATTTTTACTGGATAGCAAAATTGTGGACATTTATAACTTTTAACAAGTGTTGAATCCTAGCACTGACCTAATTTCTGGTATTCCTAAAATCCATAAGGACCACCTTTTGCCCCATCATAAGTACATCTAGTTCAAAGAGAGATCTATTGTCTGCGTATGCAGACAGCATTTGTAATGCACTGAAGACTACTTTGGAATCTGACATACAGGATAGCTGTGACATTTTTATGTAAATTACACTGATTGAATAAGAGGGCAATATGGTTACAGTTGATGTTGTTTCCCACTATACTTAGATTCCCCAGAAGGTGAGAGTGGACAAACATAGGGATTTTTATGGGTCTATATCACTTTGTCAATGCTTTAGTCAGCGAATCACTATTTATCGAACTCACTAAAGCGAAACCTCATTTTTGATTGTTTCAGTGAATTTTTTCTCAGGGAAAGGACATGATTGGCCATCATCAGGAATTTGCCCTTTCCCCCACTGTAGTGCGATCTTGGAATTGATATATTTAGTTAGGGGGTGTGGGGAGTTAAGCCCCCCACTTTGCTGAGATTTAAATTGTGTAATGTTTTTACAGTAGGTAGCTGGCCGACTAGTTTTTTCCTTGGAGAATTTTCACTGAAATGATAGTTCGCTTAAGTGAGCTTTCCCTTGAGTTTGATAAATAGTGATTCACTGAATAAAGCATTTGACAGGGTGATACAGACCCTATTTTTGTCATATGTATCTGCATTTGAAAATAGTGAAAATATCATGTATGTATTTTTTTTAGAATTGACACTAGAAAATAGCGTTTTTCTTATTTAAAGATAAGTAGTTTCAGCAAAATAATGACATTATAATGGGGATGAGCAACCTCCATGTTTGATAAAATTGTGATAGAACACTGGGAAGAAATTTATTTTTACACGGCTGCGGGTTTTTCAAATGGTATATTCTCTGCAATTCAAAAACTGTCGATGCAATCACAGCCAGCCATCTTCTGCTTAACGTCCGTGAGTGACAAGACTTAATGCTTATTAACAATGAATGCAGCTGGGCTAGAGTATGTAAACAATAGCTCATAAAGTATCCTTCTTGAAACTATAGACTGGGCTGTGGGAATAGCAAGTGGGTGTATTGTGTGACTACTGGGAAGCATAAGCACCAGCAGTACTTTTTAGTGATGCATATGCCTAAATGATGCTCTGCACTAATTCATATATACAATAACAATAGCTGTAAGAAGAAGAAGAAAAAGAAGTTATGTGACTGCCTTAGAGGGCCATGAAGCTTGTGGGCTGACCTGTTTTGACTGAAAAGCCGGTATTGCTTTTGTGGTGAAACCTGACCACTGCAGTGCTCCGTGTTTGGTCTAACCTGTAGCAGCTGGTTGCTGCATTTGTAACAAGCAGTTTGCTGCAGTTTAATAGAAAATGTGTTTTTTTTTACAGACATGAGTGCCATAGTGCTACATGCAGGCTGGCTATAAACTGTAACAACTGTTTGTTGCATTTGTAGCAAGAAGTTTGCTACAGTTTAACAGAAGTCTTTTTTTTAACTAATACATAAGCACTGTAGTGTTCCATGCAGACAGGGATTAAAACGTATCAATTGCATGCTACATTTGTTGCAAACAGTGAGGTATAGTTTAAAAGCATTTTTTTTATAGATACAGTTATATGTGCAGAGTGGAATGAGCAGAAGGCCACAGAAACAGGAGCTGAATGGCTAGGGCAGGAAAGAGGGCATGCCATGATTCCGGCCACCTGGTTGGTGTTGCTCCTAAATGGAAGAGTTGCTGGGGGGGCATGGATGTAACTGTAATAAGATTGAATGCTAAAATGTAGAGACCAGCTTAATAATACAGTGAAGAGCTTTTGTATTCTTTTTTCTTGTTCTTCACTTGAAGAAGGTGGGGGCACTGGTTTGTGGTACAGGCACAGGGCACTGGTAGAGACAGCTAAGCTTTTCATTCTTGACCAAATTAAAGTTTGGAGATGGGAAGAGAGGAAAGTGGTGAAAAGGGGAAACAAGTCATTGGTAAAACATAAGGTAAAGAATTTATGAATTTGAAGGATGGAGGTGGAGAATGAGGGATTGTTTTGGAGGGTCAGGTGCCCTCTTTACATATACATCCATCCATACTCAACCCCTTTTTCCCATTTTTCCACATGGGGTTGGGGTGTCACTTCAATAGTGACAATAATCTCCAGCTAAGGTTTACACTGCCGGGTGGCTTATATAAAAAAGAGAAGGCACGTTGGGGAAGGTATTAAGTGATGCAAGTGGAAAAGAGGAAGGTATGAGGGTTACGGTAAGTAAGAAGGGGCACAGAAACATAGGCAGACAAGACTGACAGGGGAGGTACTGACACAATCAAAGATGGGGTAGACAATGGAGAAGGAGACAAAAGGCACACAGAAGAGAAACAATGGTGATGGGGAGTACTGAAAAACAAACAGTGGTGGGCATAGACATAAAAGGGAGGGGAACAGTGGGATGGGGAATAGGATGGTGTGCACAGCTGCACTTCCTGCCAGTCTCTACCCAGTGAGAGGTTATTTCCCACCCTGGGCTCCCTCACCAATGGAACCTGGCTCTGATGTTAATGCCAGTGGAGGACAGGGATGTGACTCCACAAGTTGTTGGAGAAGAGTCTCAAGACAACCAATTCGGGCATCTACCCACTGATGAATGATACCCCCCCACCATCTTTTCCAGATGCTTGTGGGTGTCATATGTGTCACCTCCAATTTTATTGATTCCCACAGGTATTACTACACAACATCAGTGGCAGAGGCTGCTGCTGGAAATGCCAGTGGAGTAGAGGTGACTGGTGCAGCTGAGGTTACCACTGGCTGTGCGTTGTTGCGTACTAGTCACCAGTGGAAGGTTGATAGGCCTGGTTGATGGTAGAGCTGCTGGTCTGAAAGCCGCTACATATAAATGTAAAAGAAACAGAAAGAAGCAAAATAAATGAAATAAATAAATGTATATAATAGAAAGGATAGTAAGAAGGAGGATGAAGGAGAAAAAGTTTAAATACAGTGAAAAAATAAGGGTGAATCATTTTTACATGGCTACTTCATCTGTACTATAATGCAAAGGTCATAAAACAGCCACCCCATTGTAGCATACTGAGCAATGTCAGGAGTTTGTGACAGCCTTTTGGGAAAAATAGAGTAATGGTGTGACACACTTGCAAAATGAAAGAGACAACAACATCCACCCCAGGAGATCTGAACCCACAACTTTCATCACTGTTATCTTGTAAAGCACTACATTTACATCTGGAGCTACAGCAGTAGCCCATGAGAAGTCTGCAGAGAATGCACACTATAATAGTTTATGTCACACACTTGCAGACTGAAAAAGACAATAAAATCCAACTCCTAGGGAACTTGAACCTAAACCTTCATCAGTTTTAACCATAAAACTAGGAAATTCAGATGCATGCTAAGCTACATCAGCAGTCGAACAATTGTTGGCACTGAAAAAGATACAATAATGTTTCGTATTATACACTTGCAGAATGAAAACTGTACTAAAGAGGATGTACCAAACTATCATCTTTATAGTAGGATAGCAGTGTCTTAACATGCTGAGTTACATGTATTAGTGCAGAGAAGCTTGCAACCATTGACATCTATATTATAAGCTCAGGTGGATGTAAAAAATTCCATGGCACCTATTGAAAAGAGTAGAAGTTTTTTATTTACATGATCCATAAGTATTTACACAATCAAATAATTATTTACATTTCTACTTATCTACATTATATATTAATTTGTCCATCTATTTACAATATATATATATATATATATATATATATATATATATATATATATATGTATAATATATATATTTTATATAGATATATATATATATATATATATATATATATATATACAATATTTATAACTGACATCTTCTTTTACATTTTGTTTCATCATATAGAATGCATGCTTATTACTTTTTTGACCCCCACTCCAGTTTCCACAACTAAAAGCTTATATTTTTGAAAATCATTGTTAACTCCCTTTTTTCATTGAATATGATCTCCTTAACCCTCTGGTTCCAGATAAACCATAATATAGCGAACATTTTTTATTGAGATATTTCAACCTCCTTTTTACTTATATTTCTATAGTAGTCAAATTCAGTCATAAACATATTTAAATTACTTACATCTTTAAAGTCATTCACATATTCTCTCTCTATAATATTTCCTCATAACATTTTTATCCTTTTACATTGTATAAACATATGTTCATACGTTTCAAAGTCTCCACAATTTAAACATACTCTGTCTTTTATACTTTTATATGGCATAGTCACCTTCACTGATAATTTTTGTATAGACAGTCTCCATAAAAAATCCTGACCTTCTATGTATCTTTTACATCTTTTCATTCTTGCAGTAATAGCATTCCTTTTCTCAATGTTTAATTCCTTTCAAGGATATATCCTAGAATATTTTTCCATTATATATCATACTCTTCTTTTCTTTTATTATCAAGTCTATTCATATTTGTATATAACTTTAGTGAAGACATAACCACTATAGGGTTCATTAAACCTAAACCTCCTTTTTTGCTTTTCACATACAATATCCCTCTTTTTATAGGGTTCAAATTCAATCCCCAGATAAAAGAAAATATTATATTATAGACATATTTTTCTAAGTTTAAAGGAAGACTAAAAACATCATCTAAATAAGTAATCTTTGCTAACAATACAGAATTTATTAAATAAACTTTCTTTTTAAAAGAAAGCCTGAAATACTTCAAAAAACATGCACATATGTTTTATTTCCTCTATTTTTTCTTTCCATATATTATTTATATATATATTTATTGTAAACGTGCTTCTCTTTGAAAGTATCTTGCATTCTGTGTGTTGTTATGATTTCTAATTTTTATATTTCTAAACAGTAATGATTATTTGTAATGTACTTAGTATTTAGTGGAGCTTTTCTCCTCGGGCCTCTGCTGAAAATGGACATGTATCCAGCCAGACCAGCCCGGTCAACAAATGTAAAATAAAAATAAATAAAATTGTGTCCCAAAGGTTATCCTAAGGATCTTAATTTTACCCTTATTGAATATGATTTCACTGATCTTTCCCAAAACATAAACCTCAACTTTTGTTGTTATTTAATAAAAAAACAATAACCCGAATAATTTCTTGCATTTGTTTTAACACTGTAGTCATACTTGGCAGAAAAGCCGGTATTGTATATTCATTCTTTGTCATAATAATAATATCATCTGCATAATTTAACAACATTAGTATTTTTATTCCTTCATTTGAAATATAGCTCATAACTTCCATTTCTTTATTCATATATGTAGATATTGCCTTCTTTACTAATAGAAATAATGTTCATACATGTGGACAACCTTGTCTAATACCCTTTTCTACCTTTATATCTTCGCTCAACCATCCATTTATCATAATCTTCACTATATTATGCTCACTTGTTGACATACACACATTTTAAGCCTCTTACTTAAATACATCAAACATATCCCATAATACTGAGTGGTGAATCAAGTCAAATGCTTTGCTTAAATCTCCTACCATTACTTTCACATGAACGTTTCTAAGCACTACATCATCTACTATTTCCCTGATCCTTTATAGTAAATCTTGAACAATTTTCCTTTTATGCCCAACACATATTCATTTACAACATCACCCACTTTTTCTTCTATCGTTTTGTGTAATATTTTCATAAAAATCTTACAATCCATATTATTTAACACAATTGGTCTCCAATTCTGCATTTCTTCCTCCTTTCCTTTTCTCCATATAAACCTAATGATACTTTTGCATAGCTCTTACCTGAAACCTTTTTTCTATCCATTTATTTAATACCTTTATAAACCATTTCTTTTGCTCGATATTCATATTTTTATACATCTTATATTCTATTCCATCTGGTCCTGCCGCTGACTCTAAATTCACTACTTTTAATAACTGTTCTAGTTCCTCTATTCATATGTCTTTTTCTATGTCCTTATTCTCCATGTCCAAAAAATGTACTTACTTTCTATTTTGTCCATATCTCCTCTTGTGCATTATGCATTTTATCTGACAAATCTTTCATTCCAATCATTATACTATTATTCTCTTTAATTATTTTACTTAAATATGGTGCAATTTCTTCTTTTTTCTTTTCAAGAAGTATCTTTGTAGAATAAATATTGAATTCATTTAATTTCTGTTCCTTAATAAAAAAAAAAATCATCATTCTTTTCTAGACAATCAATCGTGCTGTTGTTTAAATTCTTATATTTTATTTTTTCCATAAATAACTTATTTTTCTCCCATGCCACATAACATTTTTTTCACTTCAGTTTCAAATTTAACCTCCATTCTGACCAATCTTTATAAAATGCTCTCATTTCTACATGATCCTGACATAATGTCATAACCTCTTTTCTCCCTTTGTCATCCCATTTCACTTCATTATTCTTTTCATACCTTTCCCTATTTTTATATAATCATCATTCCCTTTAACCATAATCCAGAGTGTCTTGTGGTCTGAAAAGCCTGTCAATAACCCTCCTTATTCAACTATTACTAAACTTTCTGACAACAAAAAATAATCTATACATCCAGGTCTCTAGATTCCATATTTTTAATTATCTATATGTTATAATATCCTAGTTTAACATCATAAGCCTTCTTGTTTTGTTGTCTTAAACTGCAATTGAAGTCTCATACTACAGTCATCTCAATGTTAACTTCTACATATTGCATTCTCTTTCTAAACATCTCCCCCTCTCCTTTTTTATTACATATGCATATATTGCAATAATTTTCATAACATGTTCCCCATCTTACATCAATAATAGTAACTCTACCTGCTATAACAACGGGAACATCTAATACTTTAATTGTATATTTATAATAAGTATTCCTGAGCCTGTCTCTTTGCTGATATTCCATATCACATTTTTTCCCCACCATACTTCTGTTTGTATTATTTCTGATATCTTCTAGTATAATAACATCATTATCTAGCTTTTTACACCACTCTAAAATTCCTATCCTTCTTTCCAACTTCTTAAAACGACTAACATTTAATGATAATACTTTATATGTACCTCTACTTTACATAATATGTCTTTATCCTTTACCTTTCTTTTTTAAATCTTCTATATTCTTTCTTTTCTTTCTGACACTCTTTTACCAATTGAATTTCTCTTTTGTTTGACCATATCCCATTTAATGACTTCATTAAACCTTACTCTCCTTCTTCTATGTTTAAATCTTCTTTCATCTTATCTTTTTGTGTCATTTGTTATTCATCAGTAATAAATATATTTTTTCCCATTTTTTAACTTCTAATTCCTTTTCTATAACTTCATCCTGTTTACCTTGTTCTTCTACTCCCTCCATTTTATTCAATACTGCTTCATTTTCTTTTTCTTCACAATCTCCCCCCAAATGTCCCACTTTTTTACATTTATAACATTTTGGTTCACAATTTCTTGCATCATGTCCTATGCCCCTGCATGAAAAACACCATCTTTTTTCAAATTTGTTAATTAAATGATCCATTTTTCCACACAAAAAACATTTTTTGGTTGCTTCCAATATTTAACCAGCCTCTGTCACCTTCAACATTAATAACATTTGGAATATGTACAATACTGTCATTTTCTAGTTTTGGTATCACATTGCAATCCCATGCCCCAGTCCATAAACCTCTATTTGTCATATACTTTTGACAAATTCAATACATCATTACATAAAATATAATAAATGCTTTTAAAAATCTCTTTTTTCACTTTGGTTCGGAATTGTATATTATTTTTTTCTTAGTTTCCCTAAAGGGGGGCTTAAGCAAATATAAGTTCCATGGGACACAGTTTTTCTTTTTTTCATATTCTTCTATAAATCTTTCCATTATCTGCCCAGTCTCAAAAATAATGTCACAAAAAGTCTCTTTATTATTGCTTTTACCTCAATTGTTTTGATCCCAAGCATCTTAATAACTTTTTTCCATGCCTTATATCCGTCCATTTCTGTATCTTTCTTCTGTTCAATCCGCACTTTAAACAATCTCTTTTTCGGACTTTTTTCTTCTTCTTTCTTATCACGCACACCTTCTCTGACTATTTCTGCATACAATTTTTTCTCAGTCTTCATGCCTACACTCTTCTGCACTTCTTCATTCTGTATCCTGTCCATCATGTCTCCCTTTTCATTCACTTTCATTGATCATGCTCAACAATAAATCATCCCGCAACCCTCCTGACAGGAGGGTTGTAACAACACAACCTTGTGATACATTTTCAAACATGAACAACTTCTGCTGCAACAACTCTTCTGAATCTCTATCTACTACATCTACCACATCAGGACTGCTTTGAAAAGGCTCTGCAGCCTTTTCTTCCATCTCCAACACACCAACTCCATCACTCGGCTTCTCCTTTAGCTCCAACTCCTTTTACAATGATTTAAACATCTCCATTGTTAACACCAAAAACACCATACGCCTTGCTATTCTCCTTTCTGACCTCCATTATTGCTTAACTTAGCTTCCTGTTTCTCTGAGCTGCCTTTGCACCCAGAATAGAAGCAGGAAGCAAAACAGGCCAAACGCAGATGCATCTCCCTATGGAAAAGAGTAGGGAAAGTTCCCTGATGCCTTAGCAATACTGCCTTCAAAGGTGTAAAAAAACAAATTACATTGCCACACCTTATAATAAATAAAATAAAATTGTAGTTTTACATTTTAAACAATATTTAAAATGTGTTACAACCATTTACAAGATGATAATACATATAAAAAAATTAAAGGAGAATATACAGAAGCCCTAAAGAGATATCAAGAAAGTTTAGTGTGGAAGGTTGTAAGATGGTGATTTTTTATTGTTTACCTAAAATTCATAAAAATATTTTTGACCCTCCTGGATAACCTATAGTCTTTGCGTGCAACTATGTTCTTAATAAAATTGGTATTTTTTTGCATATTTTTCTTCTACCTATGGTAAAAAAACAGCCTTTCTTCATACAAGATACATTTGATTTTTTTAGGTAAAGTGAAAGATTTGGAGTGGAAGGATGATATATATTGGTTAATGATTGATGTGAGAAGCCTCTACACTAGCATATAACATCAGTTTGGAATTAAAGCATTAGAATGGATCTACTTTCATTCATCAAAGTACACCCTACTGAAAGTGAAAAACCCGAGTCTGTTTCAGCGAAAGTACAGTTTCATGAAAACACACTTTCACGAAATGGACATTACCAAAACACGTAATCACGAAACTAAATCTTACAAACACATTTCTGCAGAGGGACAAGCCCTGCTGCACCCCCCCACACCCCTGCTAATTATATATTATATATATTATATATAAAACTTAAGTTACCTACTTTCACATCTAACTCCTCTAGTGCACACTGCAGTGTTTAGGATAAACCATTTTTTTCATCTTACATTTAAGCATCTATTGCAAGACCACCAGTTATTGGAGAGCCCACATTCTGCCTCTCAGTAGTCATCTTGGGATTAGTGCTTCTGTTTTCTTCTGGTGAGAGAAGGAGTGCAGTTACATTATTTCCTGGAGACTGTTGATCACCAGAAAACTTAATAACTGCTTTATAGGTGACAGCTTGGAATCTGTGCTTATATTCTGATCCTGGTGAGAGTAGGAGCAGAGTGCATTGATTCCTGATTCTTTCTGACTGGAGAGTGAGTGTCTGTGCTTAGCATACCTAATTGATCTGGTTGCTATTCGAGGCATCTACCAGAAAAAGGCTACAAGCATGCAGACCCTTGCATCATCTGGGACAAGACTATGGATCACCAAACAGGCCATGGCCTGCTTCTCTTCCTGGGATCAGTGCTAACATTTTGCTCCTGGTGGGAGAAGAAGCAAAGGAGTATTGTATCCCAACAGAGTGAAGCTGTGCTGAGACCAGCATTAGTAGTAGCCAGGCAGTAGCCATTCATGCGACTCCCCTCTTTTCATCATTCTTGACAAGCTAATTCTTTATTTTTCAGTAAGTACTGCTTGATTTCTTTCTAACTTCAGAATATCTGCCTAAATATGTCATCCTGAAATTTTCAGGGTCTACATATTAGTTTCCCCTCAATTGCTTGGTAGTACTCTGTACAGACTCAGACACCTTGAGTGACATTTTTCCTGTAAAAGGACTAAATAAGGAAATAGCTCCAGTACTTAGTAATAATGACCATCCCTCCTGGCATGTCTAAAGGTCTTAAGTCCAAGGCTTACAAGGATGAGGAGATCGAGATGGGAATAGCTGGGATCTCCACTTTAAGAAGAGATGTGGCTACCCCTTATTTCTCAGATCTTAAGGAAATGGCCGTTGACTAGGTAGAAGCAGAGCACTCTATAGTTGCAATGGAACAGAGTAATGTCAGAATCCCCCTTTTTTACACTAAGGATGTGGGCAGTGTTAAAGACGTCATTAGATCACATTGGGAGGTGTTGACTGTGGACCCGGTGGTTAGAGAGGTGGTAGGGGATACACCAAGTTTTGTGTATAAGAACAGGTCTAACCTTAAGAAGTTGTGTTATCCTAAGAAAGGTGGGAAGGAGAATGTCTATAATAACTTTGATACAGTTCCTTGCACTAGTAATTTTTGCCATTTAATAAATTCCAGTGGTAATTTTGTGCACCCCTTGAATGGTATGAGTTATGAGTTTCGTGTCTCTGCCAACTGCCAGTCTGAGCATGTGGTTTACCTTGCTACTTGTGTAGCATGTGATGGATTTTATGTGGGTAAAACAGACAGGAAACTTAGAGACAGGATACGTGAACACATATACCAAATTAAGGTTAAGTCCACAGTCAATGCACTATCTAAGCATGTATTAGAGAAAGGTGACACACATACGTTCACATTCAGAGTTACTGAGATATTATCTACAGGCCCTAGAGGTGGTGACACTAGGAACCATACTGAAACACAGGAGGCTAAATGGATAATTAGGTTTAGGGCAGACTTTCATCCAGGTCTTAATGATAAGGTACCCCTGAAACCATTTTTGAAATCTAGAAGGCTTAGATAACATCAATTGTTCACCAGCTGGTGAACATTATTATATTTTATATTTGTATATAATGGACACATGAAATTTGTGCCTTTATGAAATGAGAGTATATATTGGTTTGAGTATATGTTTTTATTTATATTTTTATATTGTAGTCTAGATGACAATGTATTTTTTGTATTTTTTATATGAAATATATGTGCAGTCATGTAGTTATGTATGTTTTGAACAGATGGTGATGCAATTAATGTTTTCAGAATAAGATGTTTGACATGATTATGGGGTTGTCACTTTAAGAAAATGTTTGAATTTAGATTTTTGGTGCCTTTTTTAGCATATAAGGAGTTGTTATTAGTGATGCATTATGGTCTGATGAAGCCCTGTTGGGTGAAAGCGCTTACCGGATTTATCTGATTGTTTTAATAAAAGACTTATACTGGATTGAACTGCTGCCCTTGGATGTCTTTTAACCATACCAGCTGTGTTTCACCCTCATAGCTGTTTTTTGCTGCTTTTATGTCTAAAGGTCAGTTCCCTGTGCTTTCTCCTAGTAACCTGGTGAAATTGGGCATTTTGAGACAGTGTAGCAACTACCTCATGTACACAGACTCTCCTCTTACCTCCCAACACTCAAACTTGTGAGAGATGCACTTATATATACAAACTAGAAGCCATGCACTCTCAAGCCAGGACCGGAATAGCTGGTCAAGAGGAGAAGGTCAACACCTGCATCACACCACATACAGAACATAGGCCTCCAAAACACCCACCATCACAGCTCTGACATAAAAACACAAACCACACACCCTCCTTCATGGAGGGTCTCAATAGAAATCTACCCAAACAGCAGAGACCTCCAAGGCAGAAACGCACTCAACCACCACAACACAGCACAAACCACAAGACACATTGCTCACCTACACAGTGTGCCCCTCAACCTAAGCCCCTAAGGCAAAACAGTTTGCCCAATACACTAATCATAGGTGACTCGACAATGAGGCACACTGATGTCCCACTCACTAGGTTGAATAAGAAGAAGGTAACACTCAGCTGTCTATCAGGTGCCAGAATCCAACACATAACACATGCACTCAGGTCACTCCACAATAAGTACAAGTATGACTGTCACTGTCCATGTGGGTGTGAATGACCTGAGATGCACCTCCCTATACTACATGAAAAGAGACATGGAGGAGCTCTCGGATTATGTGGCCCAGGCAGTTATGACCCTAGCCTTGAGCAGCATCCTACCGTCACCTAGAATGATACCGCAGTACAAGCAGAAAATGATTTACTTCAACAATTGACTAAGTTTCTGGTGTCATTTTAAGGGGATCCAGTATCTGTTTGCTTGGGATGACATGATTGACAGACCTCGATGCTTTGCCAGAGATGGCCTGCATCTGTCACCCCTGGGTTTCCGGATACTGGCTAAGGCTCTTGCCTCCCCTATAGTGCCTTTTTAGGCGATGTTCCAAAGACCAAATTACCACCATAACAGCTATAAATAAATGCAATCTGAGGGTCATGCTGCTCAACACTAGAAGTCTAAATCTCAAGATGCACTTACTCGAAGCAGTCCTCAAAATGGAGAACATCGACATTTGTGCTATAACAGAGACCTGGTTCAAAGCAGCAGAAAAAACCCCTGCACTACCAGGCTGTAACTCATTCCACACCTTTCAGCCCCAGAACATGGACTGAAGCTCCAAAGGCAGTGGTGTCTCCATATTCATAAAGGATATACACACTTCCAGACTAGTAGCCCAGCATAATGCATCTGAGATACTTCAGGTACAACTAACATTGTAAGATGGCGATTCAGGTTGTAGCCTGCTATAGGTCCCCAACTATGTCCCAAGACTCTCACTCCACCTTCCTAAGCACCCTGGAAACTATTAGGGTCCAACCCAACATGCTCATACTTGGTGACTTCAACTAACCCTCCATCAACTTGGAAAACTACTCATGCACCAATACACTGGCACAATGCTTCATGGAATTCATCAGTTCCAATACCTTGGACCAGCTCATTCTTACCCCTTCTAGAGGAAGGAATATCCTTGACCTGGTTATTATTAACATGGGCAACCATTGCTCTACACCAATAGTCAATTCCTCCCTGGTTAGATCCAACCACAAACTAATCACCATGCAAATTCACATCTCACCCACACCCCCTGCAAAGGTAACCACCATGAAAAAACTTCTCCAAAGCTGACTTTAGGCTCCTAAAAACAGAGGTGGTTAACTTCACAGCACCCATGTCAATGGATAATAGATGCATGACTGCCGAATCATACAACAATGCACTGTACGAACACATACATAAATGCATGGAACTAGCCATACCCAACAGAACCAAGATGCTCTCCTCCAAAAAAAGGAACCCAATCTGGTGAGCCCCTGCCATTAATAAACTCTGCAATAGAAGGAAGAAACTGTTGCAGGAAAAGATGAAGTCCCAAGACCGGAAAAACTCCCTTATTAGCCACAACAAAAAGTTGAGATCCCCTCATCAAAATCTCTAAAGCCAGCTATGAAGGCAGAATTGCGACAGACACTAAAAACAACCACAAAGCCTTCTATAGTTATATCAAGAATCTCCATGGCAATACCCAGGTTTGCTCTGAGTTACTGCAGAATGGTATCTCCTATACTGAGCCAACAGATATTGCCAACATTCTGGCTGACAGATTCAGTGGCAACTTTACCCCTCCCCCCAAAGGACCAATCACAATACCGGAGGAATGCCAGGCACCTAGCATTACTGCAGCACAGGTTAAAGCTGCATTGTCCAAAGTCAAGAATACAGCTTCCATGGGACCCAGCAATATCCCTGAATGTGTTCTACATGAACTACAAAGTGAACTGGCACCACATCTGTGTGCCCTGTTTAATCACAGCCTCACCTCAGGCTTTGTCCCTATTGAATGGTGTACTGCTACAGTCCTCCCTCTAAATAAAGGGAGAGCAACTACAGACCCCGTGAATTATTGCCCCATTAATCTGAGTTTGATATGTAAGGCTATGGAGCGCATCATCATGGACCTAATTAACAAGGATATAGGTAATCTCCAAACTCCAGATCCCACTCAATTTGGTTTTGTAAAAGGTAGATCATGCCTGCTCAACCTGGTTGATGTCTTTGAGTCTGTCACCAGAGCTGTGGATGAGGGCAAGGCAGTTCATACAGCCTACCTCAATCTGGCCAAGGCCTTTGATAGCATTCCCCACTCAGGAATTATTGATAAACTCACCAAACTAGGCATCAACCCCTATATCACTAGCTGGGTTGCAAATTTGCTCACAGAAAGAACTTACAGTGTACAACTAGTGGACTCCAAGTCAGACAGCTGACCAGACATGAGTGGAATCCCACAGGGATTGGTCCTGGGTCCTCTCCTGTTTGGCATCTACTTCTCAGAAGTCCAGGCCAACACGGAGGGACTCTGGCTGACCAAGTTCACAGATGACTGCATGCTGGGAGCCATTATTAACACTCCAAGTGATGTAGACATCCTACAGAAAGGCCTCACTGAGACCAATGACTGGTGTCGAAACCATGGCCTTAAGCTTAATGCCAAAAAAGACATCATCATCTCCTTTGGGAAAAGCTCAGTTCCCACTCATTACCACATTGATGGGAGTCCACTGAACACTGAAGGCATTATAAGAGATCTAGGGACACAGGTTGACAGCAACCTCTCCTTTACCACCACATTGCCACTGTGGTCAGAAAGTCCTTCTATGTGGCACATCTCATTACCAAGTATTTTGCATCTAGGAAGAAAGAGATCATCATCTCCATTTACTCTTCCCTCATTAGGCCAGTCATGGAGTATAATACCCCATTTGGCATATACCTCACAAGACACATGCAACAGCTAGAAAGGCCACAAAAGTACCTCACGAAGAGGATCCTAGGCCTTAAACACATGTCCTACATGGACAGACTCAAAAAAACTCCAGCTATTCTCATCTAGTAAGAGGCAATCTCTGCTTGACTTACAAAGCCATGTCTGACCCAGCTCTGTTAGAAATGCTGCATCTAAAGAAATCCCAATCCCCTCCACACCACACACTCCAGAGACCTCAACCTCATTACCACAATCAACAGAACATGCCGGAGGGACAGGTTCATAACCCAGAGACTGCCCATACTCGGGAATAGACTTCTCATACATGTTAAGCAGAGCACATCACTGGCCTTCTTCAACAGAAATCTTGATGAGTGGATGGGAAATAGAAAATTCACCCCGGGGATCACACCAGTGGCTCTACTTGATAGCAGCACTCCGAACTAACGTCAGACGGCACGATGCCAGGGCACATCTATGGGCTAGGCTTATAAAGGCTTCAGGGCCATTAGCCTAGTACACACCTATGAACCTATATACTAACTCTGAGATTGCACTACAGTGGGGAAATCATAATTTCCTTATCCACACTGTACCGCAATCTACATAACCGTAGATAACAAGCAAGTAAGACCTTACCTGTTATTCCACAGGATCTGCGAACCACCAGACCTATTTCAGTAATGTCCATTTTGTGAAAGTGTGTTTTCATGAAACTGCACTTTCGCTGAAATAGACTTAGGTTTTTCAGTTTCTGTAGGGTGTACTTTCGATGAACAAAAGTAGACCTATTAGAATACACCATAGGTAAAAGTCCATTGGCATATTACATAATGCAGTTAGTTGATTTTTGCTTGAAGAATAATTATTTTGAATGGGGGCATCTTTTGCTCCCATGTATGAATAATATGATGGGGTTGTTCGAAGTTGATTCATTGTATGGCCATTTTTTTATGAAACAACATGTAGTCACATACTATAGATATATAGATGATTTCATTTTTGTTTGTAGGGGCATCAAGTGAGGGTTGAAAATGTCATTTGAGATTTGCAAAGAAATAGGTTTGGTTTACAGTTTGATGATCTCCAATATGGTAATAAAGTGACATTTTTAGATCTATGTTTAGAAGTGGGCTCATAGTAGAATTAATAGGAAATCTGAAGGTAGTATTCAATTTTTGGTTGCTAGTAGTTGCTATCCCCCCAGCTGCTTAAAGCATTACCATATGGAGAAATGTTATGTGTCAAGAGATTATGTAATAATAGTACCGAACAAGAATAGGAAATAAATAAGACAGCTAAAATGTTTATTAAGAGAGGTTACAATAAAGATTAGGTGATTATTTACAACGAGTTAAACATTTGGACACCAAACTTACAGAATATAGATGCAATGATAGTATGGTAGAAATTGTAGAAAGGTCTTGGAAGAAATAGCAAAAAATATATGTGGTTATTACATATGACTTATTGACTGAACAGAGTGTGGAAATTATTAAATATTATTGGGGCTTTCTTTTTAAATATAAAGACTTTTCTGATAAATTGTGTAGAAATCCTTTGTTCTTTCGTAGGGGAAGAAGTATTAAAGACATGGTAGTACATAGTAAGTTTATGGTCCCTAATAGTAAAATAGATAGGAATCCTACTGTATTGGGAACTTTTCCATGTGGTAAATGTATTAGTTGTAAGTTTGTAGTTAGGACTTTTGATAAGATAAATGGTATATATTTTAGGGCAAATGGTGTGTTTGGTTGTGATACAATATCCATTGTATATGCTTTGAAGTGTCCTTGCAATATGTTTTATATTAGGGAAAGTAAGAACGTTTTCAAGTCTAGGTTACAGGAACATGTGAGAGATATAAAAAATGGTAAGCTTGAAAGCCCTGTTGCTATGCACTGTCATGTCATAATGGTAATCCAGAGGGACTTCAGGGTATTATTTTAGAACAGATAGTTTTACGTGAGATTTGTATAGATATTAAGAAAAAACTTTTATATAAGGAAACCTTGTATATACTTAAATATGGTATCCTGACCCCTACTGTTATAAATGTAGAATGCAATTGGAAAGTCTTGATTTAATTAATATTGTAGTAATTGGTTAATTGTATTTATTTATTTATATTTGTTTACTGGGAAATTCCGACTGGACACAAGTCCTTTTTCAGCGGATGCCCGGGGAGAAAAGCTCCACATCATGTACATGATAAACAGAGTTACAAAGTCGCAGCAATAGTAAACAACATTACAGGTTGTTGGCTTTAATACAATAACAAGATATTGTTTATCAACAGTATATACAGAAAATGTTGCAAGTTAAGATAGTTTCTTGTCATTTATAATATTAGTAACAAAGTTGTCAGACAAGATGTTAAAGTATGTAAAGACAACTAGCTATTTCTGGCTGTGGTTAGTAGTGGCGGTGGTATAGTTGGGTTAAGAGTCTAGGTGGGGGGGAGGTAAGGGGGGTTGTTAGTCTGGATTAGAACAAGGACAAAGCCAGTGCAAATTTAAGTGGAATTTGAGTGCAGTCTTGAAAAGGCTGCTGGAAGGTAGGGTAGTTATAGAGAGTGGAAGATTGTTCCAAAGTTTAGATATGGTACATGAAAATATGCCTTCTCCTGCTGAGTTTTTGGGTTTGATAACAGTGAGTTGATTTTTGTTGCTTGATCTTAGTGGCCTAGTGGGGTGATAGGGTTGGAGAAGGGTTTGAAGAGAAGGGATGTTATGGGGGTGGTTAATAAGTTTATGAGCTAGGGTGAGTTGATTAAAGTGAAGGAGTTGTGGGAGTTCTAGCCAGTTTAGTTCTTTAAGGGAGATACAATGATGGCTGATGTAGGACGTTCCAGTGCAAATTTAGAAATTTTGTTGTAACAGGCATCCAGCTTGTGTAGGTCTGTCTGTTTAAGGTTGGTAAGTATGGGGGATGCATACAGAAGGGTGGAGATTAGCTGGGAATTGGCTATGGAGATTCTAGCTGTCTTGGTTAGGAATTGGTGGCTTTGATATAATGCACCAAGTTTCTTGTGAACTTTTTTATTGTGAGAGATATGTGGGTGCCAAAAAGTTTGTTGTTTATTTCCACACCAAGTAATTTTGTGTGTTCTGATGGAGAGATGATGGTATTGTCTTTGGCAAGAATGTTGAAGTGGGGGGTATTTTGTGTGGCTTTGGAAGGTTGGAACAGGAGAAGTTTTGTCTTACTTGGGATGAGTAGGAGCCGAGCATTGGATAGCCAGCTTTCTATAGAAGAGAATGATTCCTGTGTGATTTGTTGTAGTTCTGGTAGAGTGGGGGCAGAGCAGATGAGAGTAGAGTCATCTGTGTACTGTGTAAGAGATGCTTGTGTGGTGGCAGTATGTAGGTTGTTAGTGAAAAGTGAGAATAGCAGAGGGCCAAGGATAGACCCTTGGGGAGCTCTAAGAGTAACTGGGAGGTGAGGTGATATGTTATTGTCCCAGATTACTGATTGCTGGCATCTATGTAGATAGCTGTGGAACCAGTTGCAGGCTGGTTGTGAGAAGGAGAGGTTGGGGAGAGTAGAGAGTATTAGCTCATGAGATACCATGTCAAAGGCCTTTCAGAGATCTAGAAATATGGCAGTAGGGAAGAGGCCATTGTTTTTGTGATAAAGTATAGTGTTGATGAAGGAGAGCAGAGAGGAGGTAGTGCTGTGATATGGCCTGAAACCATGTTGGGTTTTGGAGAGGAGATTATTAGCTAGGAGATAGTTGGAGACCTGGGTGTTGATACATTTTTCAAGTATCTTGGAGAGAGGGGAGAGGATAGTAATGGGGCGGTAATTGGAGAGGTCAGTGGAGGGGGTACCTTTGAGGAGTGGAATGATGTGAAATATTTTCCATATCGAGGGAACATAGCCTTCTTTTATGGAATGGTTGATTAGAATTGAAATTGGGTAGGCTAGTGTATCAGATGCAATTTTCAAGTATTCAGAGGGGAGGTTGTCAGCTGTGAGTTTGGTGGGTTTAAGTTTTGACAATAGTCTTTTTATGTTGGAGGTAGGTACTGAGGTGAAGAAGAAACAAGGAGTGGGGGGTTTAGGGTTAGGAGTTGGGGGGCTGTTGTAGGGAAGTGTTGTTTAGAAATGTTATAGTTTCAGTGAAGTGTTTGTTGAAGGATTCAGCAATACTGCTGGAGGAGGGAGAATGGACGGCTGGGGGGTATCAACCTTCCCTGGGTGGAGGATATTGTTAAAAGTGGACCAGAATTGCTTAGGGTTATGGTTGGTAGAGTTTAGGGTGGATTTATAGTAAAGGGATTTGTCTAATTTTACATGCTTTTTGGCTTTATTGCACAGTTCAAGGAATGATTTCCTTATCCAAGTTATGTTTTGTTAGTCACCAGTGCTCCCAGGCCTTATCTCTGGATTTCATTAGGGTTTTGGTGGTCTTTTGTAACCATGGGGCATGCCTAGATCTGACTTTGGCATTTCTTACAGGAGCATGGGTGTTTAGGATGGAGAGGAAGGTACTGTTGAAGAAGTGGACAGCCTCATCTAGGTTGAGGTATTTTAGTGGTGACCAGTTAACCTTTTGCAGGGAGGAGATGAAGGGGTTGGGGTTGAAGTTGGACTTGTTCCGTATTTGCCTGTGGATAATGGGCTTCAGACTGTTTGTGTGGTGCCGAATTAGGAAAGTGGGGGAGTGGTCACTAAGACTGTCAGGTAGGCAGCCTGCTAGGTAAGTGTGAGGGGCTTTGTTGACTAGGATCCAGTCAAGTAAGGTATGATTGTTAGGGTTTTTGTTGATTCAGGTAGGGGATTGAATGAGTTGAGTGAACCCATGGAGATTAAGGTGAATGGTTTGGAGACTGTTATTACAGGATAGTCAGTTGATGTTAAAGTCACCGAGAATGATGGTTTCCTGGGGTAGAGATAGAGTAGCCCAGCTCAGGAGTTTTTCTAGTGGTGTGATATTTTGCCCTGGTGGGAAATAGCATCCTATGATATTGATTGTTTTGTTTGGGTTTAGTTTGAGATTGGCATAAAGGATTTCTTCATTGTTGTGGTGAGGGGCAGATGAGTTCAGGAGTTGAATATTGGGGTCTACTTTATTCCCGCGAAAGCCGAATCGGTCGAATACAATTTGCATGAACCATAATGAGTGAAACGCAAATACATCGAAAGCACTAAACTGTGAAATTCAAAATCTCGATCTCTCATAGTTGGCCAACCCCACCGCCCGCAACATACTACCTACCGAAACACAGTAAAAAACAACACATACACACACTAACCAAAACCCTACTTCTAACCCTAAAGTAAAGCACCAAAACCCTACTTCTAACCCTACACTAAACCCTACATGCACAACTATCTATGCACTAACCTTAACCCCTCCCTAACCCTAAGGTCCGTAACTACCGCATACTTACCCTGCTGAGCTATACCCAAACAAACTGAATATCCCACACACATACACTTAACAAAACCTTACACTAAACCTTACATACATTACCTATCAATGCACTTACCTTAACCCGCACCCTAACCCTAAGGTCCGTAACTATCGCACACTTACCTTACGGAGCTATTTCGCAGATAGGCCAACTAAGCAAATTCGATATTTCCACTTTCACGGTTTAGTGCATTCGACGCACTCGCATTTTGCTTGTTATGTGTCGCGCAAATTGTATTCGACTGATTCAGCTTTTGCAGGAATAAAGTAGACCCGAATATTGAGGTGGTGTTTAAATATCAATGCTACACCACCTCCTTTTTTGGACAATCTGTCTATGTGAAGGATGTTGCATTCAGGTGGAAGTATTCCCTCACTTTTGATGTGAGGTTTGAGCCAGGTTTCAGTTAGGAAGAGAATATCTGGGGAATATATGCTTATGCTGGCATGTAGTTCTTGGATTTTATTGCATATGCTTCTGATGTTTAGACACATTATAAGTAGGTCTGTTGTTTTCTTGTTGGTTAGGAGTTGAGTTGTGGGGGGGTTGCCTGGACTTGGGTTTGTGGTTGGGTTGGATTTGGGAGAACCAGGGTTTGAATGGATGTCTCCAGCCAGGGCTAGTTTATAGAGGGTGTTTAGGATATTTTATATACATAGTAAATTGCTTATGGTATCATAGGGATATTTTATTTTTGAGTGTGTTAGGTGTTTGGTAATTGAGTGTGTATATTGGGATGATGGTTTTGGTGGCAGGGGTTGTGTAGTTATAGTGTAAATGTTTGAGGGAGGGTATTGAGAGAGTACAGTGGAAGTTGTTGGTGCATATGACTGTGGAGCCTTGGTAGGCTGTAATGTGAGCTAGAACTACTCGGGTTAGGATTGTTATTATATTAGGTAGTAGCATGATTGTGTTGGATGTAGGGGGAGGGGGTGAGAAGTGGTGTAGCTTAATTGCTGGAAATTAGGGGTGGGGTTAAGGCTAAGAATAAATGTAGAGGTTCTGGGGGTGGGTGGGAATAGGGGGCAGGGAGAGGAGCAAAGTGAGTGTAGTGAACGGAGTGGTCTAGAACCCCGCCAGGCTAAAGATTGCAGGGTAAGTGTTTAAATAGCCAAAATGTTAGGAGTTATTAGAATCTAACAGGGAAAAACAATCTATAGACCTGATTTCAGCTGTGTCCTTTCTGGGTAGATACCTAGTTTAAAGCAGACAAAAAGTGATAGTTTATGTACATTTTTCCTCTATTTTACAAGTGGGCAATTCCAGTGTATCTACTGGGTTACCTTTTTTCGCCTAGAACTTTATCTTGGTTTACTGATAACTAAAAAGAAAAAGTTAACTGGGGAATGTATTTATAGCAGATGGGGGTGGGGGTGCAGCTGCTGTCCCTAGCCGTGGGTAGAGCCAGTTATTTCTGCTTTAGACCAGGTACTTTCTACAGTAGCAGGCTAAGAAGGAAACATAGCTAGACACCTACAGTAACTTATTTTCTTTTTAAAGCCCTTGAGTCCTTGTGGCTGGTTTCTTCACTGCATATGCGGCCAATGGCCAAGGTATTCAGCAAGTGGGGGACTGAGAGAGAACTGTTTGCAGGGACAGTGGTCATTAAATATAAAGATGGAGAAAAAAGCAATTATTACGTTAAAGTCTCTGAAAGGGGAATGAGAGAAGTGCTGTAAAAAGTAACTGAAATAATAAATTATCACCCAGGCAGGAAGGGTATTGGGTTTAAGAGTAGCAGCATGTTACACTATTTACACAGGTAAAAAGTGTTTAGTAAAAAAGGCTCAGGCAACTGTTATGCAGTCACATATGAAGCCCTTGACATAAAAAAAAAAAAAACACCTTACTTAGTGATATATACCAGATAATATAGTTAGCCCATGAATTTAAAGAGACAGTTCTATCACAGATATAGCAGCAGTAAACTATCAACAATTGTGCACAACAGTACTTAAATATCGCAACCCAGACATTTACATATCTACATTGCTATAATATTTCTCATGGTACAGCAGTTAAAACAACTAAGGATCGCTCTGACTTGGCAGCAAAACAGGACTTTAGCTGGAATATGGTGTTCTGTATTTAACTTATTGCTTTCCATCAAACTGAATCACAGAACACTCAGTCACAGTGTTTAGCATCTATTTTAGCAACCCAGTTTGATACTATAGCATCTGTAGGTGCTAGCAGCACTAAGCACACTAAGCACCAAGTCAGACTGGAAAATGATACATTGTAACACTTTGTCTACAACTTTTATAAATAGGAAATCAGCTCTGCAACAGTAGCCATGCTGACAGTAACAAAGCAATAGAACAACTGAGTTTTTAGAGACCTTAGCTGCAATATAAAAAATAAAGCTAAAACACTTACAATGAGATACACCATGAGCTGAAGGGAATTGGCAGTGGCTGTGAGTAAGCCAAGATGGCTCCGGGAGTTTAAAAAAAACTTTGCTGGGACAATATTGGAGGAGGGAGGTGGGAGTGGTTACAGGTAATGTGAAGTAATTAGTTCTTGTAGAAAAGCACACTCAGGAGAAATTGAGCAGCAAATGCTGCAAACAACAATCTATAGACCTGAGTTCATAGACCCCCCCCCCCCGGCTAAAGATTGCAGGGTAAGTGTCTAAATAGCCAAATTGTTAGGAATTATTAGAATCTAGTAGGGAAAAAACAATCTATAAACCTGATTTCAGTTGTGTCCTTTCTGGGTAGATACCTAGTTTGAAGAAGACAAAAAGTGGCAGTTTAAGTACCTTTTCACCTCTATTTTAC
The DNA here is from genome assembly GCF_019279795.1 of Protopterus annectens. Lineage (NCBI taxonomy): Eukaryota > Metazoa > Chordata > Ceratodontiformes > Protopteridae > Protopterus > Protopterus annectens. Next base: position 420,041,377 of record NC_056730.1, on the reverse strand, counting down.
AAGTGGGCATTTCCAGTGTATCTAGTGGGTTACCTTTTTTCGCCTAGAGCTTTATCTTGGTTTACTGATAACTAAAAAGAAAAAGTTAACTGGGGAATGTATTTACAGCAGATGGAGGTGCGGGTGCAGCTGCCTTCCCTAGCCGTGGGTGGAGCCAGTTATTTCTGCTTTAGTCCAGATACTTTCTACAGTAGCAGGCTAAGAGAGAAATGTAGCTAGACACCTACAGTAACTTATTTTCTTTTTAAAGCCCTTGAGTCCTTGTGGCTGTTTTTTTTCACTGCAGATGCGGCCAATGGCCAAGGATTCAGCAAGTGGGGAACTGAGAGAGAACCCATTTGCAGGGACAGTGGTCAAGTAACTTATTTTCTTTTTAAAGCCCTTGAGTCCTTGTGGCTGGTTTCTTCACTGCAGATGCGGCCAATGGAAAAGGATTCAGCAAGTGGGGGACTGAGAGAGAACCTGTTTGCAGGGACAGTGGTCAAGTAACTTCTTTTCTTTTTAAAGCCCTTGAGTCCTTGTGGCTGGTTTCTTCACTGCAGATGTGGCCAGTGGCCAAGGATTCAACAAGTGGGGAACTGAGAGAGAACCTGTTTGAAGGGACAGTGGTCAAATGAGATACACCACGAGCTGAAGGGAATTGGCAGCTGCTGTGAGTTAATGAGGGTAATTTTTGAATTTTCCACAACCAGATAACTACACTAGCTACTCGGATTGATGGCTTGTCAGTAGAATAAACTAAAAACACTGTTGAGATACAAAAACAAATACTAGCGAGCTGACACACGGCCAGGTTAAAAAGCTTTAGTTTATTTGGTAAGTGCTTTCACAAGTATTATTCTTGCTTAATCAGACCACTCAACAAACATCAATTAAGTATTTAAAACATTTTAAAAACTCTCTTTGTCCTGTGTACCAATGGTAACACCGTTGCGTCATACACTATGTCAACCTGCATTTGATCTTAAAGTAAAACTCCTTTCTAAATCAGTCATTAAATAAATTACTATGTACAAAGTACATACAAATTCAAGCAAAAACATTCATAAAACTTTTCTAATTAAATTCTCTTAGCAACATATTTTTCATGTCTAAAAACGCATTTAAAGTGTTACATTTATTGAACACAATGACAAAAAAAATAAATAAATAAAACAAAAAGAGATCATTCACTGCTAATCTTTCTTTAAATAAAATATTCATACTCCCTATTATGAACATTCATCTGCCAAGTTAAAAAAGAAAAAATATAGCTCAGTTTAGATATAAAAATAAAAAATTCTATTAAAAGAATGTTATGCTACCATAATAATTTTCCATTACATTGTGACAAAAGAAGGCATATGAATACTCAGCCATGTGGTAAATGATCATATTGTGAATATATTAATGACACAGGTTGTTTTATACACCCTGTTAACAGGAAAGAATAGATATTTAAGGTGGAGGCAGATTGCAATAGTATAAACTTGATTTACTTATCACAATGCACTTTTTGTGGATCATTCTATGTTGGAAAAACAAATAGGCACTTAAGAGATAGAATCAGGGAGCACCTATTTAGTATTAGGATAGGTGATCACACAAATGCATTGTGTAAGCATATACAGAACATGACGATAGACCATAAATTCAGGTTTATAGCCATAGAAGTATTATATGATAGCCAACGCTTGGGTGACATTAAGAATGTTACAGAGGTTCATGAGACTAGGCAGATTATCAAGTTACATGCTGATGATGAGAAAGGCCTGAAATGCAGTGTTCCCCTAAAACCCACAGTGAAGGCTAGGAGACTATTTAGATAACAACTGTTCATATGAATCCATAGCCTTTGAAGTGAGTGTTATATGGATAAGGGGACATATGTTGTTTCAGCTGAATACCCTATAGATTTAAAAAAAACTTAGGTTTGAAAAACTTTGGAAAAAACTTAGGAATGAGATATTTGCGATATTCCCAGCACACCCTATTGATAATGTTTTGTACATATTATGTCGGTTTCGATAGGAATGACACAATATTATTTCTTAAAAATGTTTATGAAACATTAGATTTACTATTCATATAAATTATAAGTATATAAGTTCTTTGTAGCATTATGACAGAGCTTATTCATAAGTATATGATGAGATTTTAGTACACTCCCTGACCTATGAAATAAGAGTTTAAACACCTCAAATTTAAGTAATAAGACATGCCTTGATAGAGGGTATAGTTTTGCGGTGAAGTATATTTTCTTGTAGCTTTACATAGTAGAGCTGCATTTGTAGTTTGATTTCCACATCATGTGGCATATAAAGGGCATATGTTGTTTTAATTGAGCAACTTATGAAGAAACCTTAGGAATGATATATTTGCAATACTGCCAGCATAGGTTAGTACTAGGCTAACTGCCTTTGTGGGCCATTTTAAGCCTAGCCAATTACCCCATGGGAGAATCAAACCCTGCACCTTGGGTCTGTCAGGTAAACACCTTAACCATTATTCCAGCCTCCCATAATATTATGTATACATTATTTTTATATATTGTAATTTTATGTTGGTCTTGATAGTTATGATTTAATTTTATTTGTTAGGAATGTTTATGAAACATTAGAGCTAATACAGAAGTACACGATTTTCTTATCTTATAAAAGAGTCTAAGTATATGATGAGATTTTTGTTCATTCCCTGACCTATGGAATTTGAGTTTAATTTTTTTAAATTTAAGTAGTTAGATATGTTTTAGTAGAGGGTATAGTTCAGCGGGGAAGTATGTTTTCTTGTAGCTTACATAGCGAAGCTGCATTTGTAGTCTGACTACTACATTATGTGGCATATAAATATGTTTGCTTGTTAAACTGGTATATAATTAATGAGTTTTATTTAGTGCATCATGTACTTCGATCCCACCAGATTGAACTAAAATAGGACATTGCTGGCTGTATTCATGCAATATAAGTTAGATGGCATGTTTTGCTATTATGTGTAAATACATGCTTATATAGTGAAGTATCCTTTCTTGTAGCACACATAATTAAGCCACATTTGTAGTTTAATTTCTGTACTATGTGGCATATAAATATGTTTGCTTGTTAAATTAGTATATCATTAATGTTATTAATGATTTTATTTAGTGAGTGATATAGTGCGATCTTGTATAGATCGAACCAAAATAATTGGGACATTGTTGTCTGTTTCATGCACCATAATAAATTCAGGTGGCATGTTCCAGTATATAGCATCATCCAGGAAGAGTATACTTTTATGTTATAGATGCAGTTGAAGTATATACTGGATGTTTCAATGCATATAATTTGGTAGGTTGGATATTAATGATTAGTTTGTGTAAATACATATTTATATGATGAAGTGTCTTTCAATTTATGATACAGTTTGATGTTACAGAACTGGTGCATCTAGACAATTATGATGTCGTTAACTGCTACAGTGCATTTTAAGATGGCAGTATAAAATTCAAATTTTATTAGAAAGGTTATTATAAATCATGTTTTTCTTCACTGATTGCTTTTATGAATAGACTGATATATAAGAATTGTGTGTTTATGGAGTTACGATATGCAAGCATGAGTTGAAGTCTATTCACATGCTGTTCTTGAAGTTTAGTAAAGGGGTATTATTTTTTTTTTCTTTTTTAACTTGGCAGATGAATGTTCATAATTGGGAGTATGAATATTTTATTTAAAGAAAGAGTAGCAGTGAATGACCTTCTCTTTTTGTTTTATTTATTTATTTATGTGTCATTGTATTCAGTAAATGCAATGCTTTACATGCATTTTTAGACATGAAAAAATATGTTGTTAATAAGATAAATTCACTAGAAATGTTTTATGAATGTTTTTGTTTGAATTTGTATATGAGCATGCTTTGAATATGGCAATTTATATAATGACTGATTTACAAAGGAGTGTTACTTTAAGATCGAATGCAGGTTGGCATAGTGTACGATGCAACAGTGTTACCACTGGTACACAGGAAGAAGAGAGTTTTTAAAATGTTTTAAATACTTAATTGATATTTGTTGAGTGGTTTGATGAAGCAAGAATAATACTTGTGAAAGTGCTTACTAAATAAACTAAAACTTTTTAACCTGGCTTTGTGTTGGCTCGCTAGTATTTGTTTGTTTTTGTATCTCAGTAATCTTAGAATTGTATCTAAGGTGTGGCAGCATGATTTGTTTTTTACTCCTTTGAAGACAGTATTGTTGAGGCATTAGAGGTTTTAATAAAGTTGGTGTTATATCTGGATTCTTAACGTTTTGTCGTGTATATTCATCTGCGCATATTCTTTAGTCGTTTGCAGAAGTTCCCTGATGCCCTGACCAAATTTCCCCTAGTAGTATAAATACTACCTTGAGTCTCCCTGAAAGAGGCTAATAGCCTAGTGAGAGTAACCCAGTCAACAAAGGATAGATAGATAGATAGATAGATAGATAGATAGATAGAGAGATAGATAGATAAGCCCTATATCAATAAGGAACATGTCACCTGAGTGCTGGTTCTGAATAAAGTAAGTTGTAACACCTTTCTTCTTTATGCTGAATGCTCCTTACATGGGCAGTTATATTTCTAGCATATCGTTTGCACTTGCAATACACTGTTAACGTAGCATTTTATTTAACATGACATTACAGGATATATCCTAAAAAACTTGAGAGTATACAATATTACTTGCTTGGATGCTTAAAATGTATGTACAGTCTATGACACTGCAAGCAACTCATAACTATATAGGTACTACTCTGTAAGTGTGAAAACACTTACCTATTTTGAGTACTGGTATGACAGCTGGGTGGTTTGTTAATATGTCAGGCAATGTCACCTATAACAGGTATACTCACCCCCACACTCCCTGAGGTGCTGACGCCTCCTCCTGTGCAGTTGCATATCTTCTTCAATATTATTAGGAAATGTGGAGAAAGAATTGGGAGTGTGTTACACATTACAGGGCAGGAACTGGCAGTTTGCATGTAGATGTTTAAACCATGGCATTTGTATAGCACATAGTCGGTGGCTGCTCCCTCAGCTCAGCATCCCATCGACCCTGGAGGTTGGAATGCCTGTTTTTTCTGTAATGGTGACAGCATTGGTCATCATTATGAGGTATGCCTATAGCATGTGTAACATCTTATGCCAGGCGGCAGCAGCAGGCCTCAGTTTTATATTGTGGTCCTAGGTACTGTTCACCGTGAAGCATCGGCCTGTAATGCTGATGGTGGAATATTTTTGATTCCTTAGGACACCATTTTTGGTATCAAACTCCTTCTCCAAAGCCATATTTGGTACTGTAATAGTTTGTAAAGAGAAATGCTTCAACATTACTGGTCAGACTCATTTTATACTGTGCTAACTTCAGTGCTATAATGCTCAGCTCATTTGTGCAACCAAAGGCAGAAAAGCCTAATATAAGTACTTTGTGACAGTTGTTCCACATAATAGTTACATTTATGAGATAAGGCAGCTTAGTGTCTTGCTATATGATGAGCACTAACAGCGTCCATCCCTTATCCCTGCTAATTGACAGCACTCTGTGTGATCCAATGTGCAGTAACAGCAAGAAAGCAAAGTGATTAAGTGATATGGAAGCCTTACATGGCTATGAGTGAGGTCTGATTGCCTATTTTTTTGGAAATGGGAGTATAGGAATAAGATGAAAATGAAGAGCAAGTGGAGGGCAGGACAGAAGTGAAAATTAAAGAATGAGCAAGATGGATGTGGGGATGGTGGGGCAATTTATTTATTTATTTATTTGCAGGGCATGTGCCCATTTTTCATGTATGATGAGAAGGTATATTGGAGACGGAAGTAAGAAATAACAGGAAGGTAAAAGGGTTAAGTAGGTAGCATAGGAATACAGACAAAACTGATGGGGGTGTGTGGTAACATTGCTTTACAGGTAGCATTGTTTGACAGTGCTGCAGGAGGCAGACAAACAGAGGAAACAATACTGAGAGAGGATTGAACAATAAACCACGACACGCATAGACACAAAAGTGGAGTTTACTAGCCACTCTAGGTACCAGCAACACTAGGCCCTGTCTCAAATGGTGGGTGTAGTGTTGGACAGGGATGCAACTCAATTAATTGAAAAAGGAGGTTCTGTATGTGGTCAAATTGGACATCTAACTTCCTGTCAGTTATCTCCCCAAAAATTACTGCCGTGCTGTCAATGAGTGACAAAGGTGGCACTAGTACCAGTGGGTACAACAATCCCAGCATCCATTTCAGAGTTTCCTGTAGTGAGTGGTACAGCTAGGGCAGGAGGTATGGAGGTAACTGTAGCAGACCACAACTCTGATGTTGTTGGTGCTTGCGGTGATGATAATGGTGATGGCAGTTTGCTGTGCTACTGTTGCCACCTGTGGGCAGCTGGCAGACCTTGCCTGAGCGATAAATACTGCATGTAAGAGTAAAAAAAGGAAAGAAACAACATAATAAACAAAATAAATATATGTAATACAATGAAAAGCTACAAAGAGGGTGGTAGAAAGAGAAGCACACATACAGTGAAAAAAAATGAAGCTGATAGATACTTTTACAATGATGAAAGTTACATATAATATACTTAATGAACAATAGACACATTTCTTAATTTACCAGCACTGTTAATATATTCAAGCATGAGAGAAACTTGAACCCACAACCATCAACACTTGCATTTTGAAAAGCAACATATTAACTTGTTGAGCTAAGTACATCCAAGGGCTCTAATGGGCTGTTTTGTGTCTTCTCATATGTGTGTGTATGATATGAGGGTGCATTGATGGATTGGAGACATGATGGCTGCATGAAATGTTGTCCTCTTTTGTGTAATTGACTGGGATCTTCAGGATGCACCTGTGTTGTTCACAGGTGGACAATGGTCTCACCTTTGATAACCACATTGCCACAACAGTCAGAAAATCCTTCTATATGGCACACCTCATCACTAAGGGCTTTTCATCCAGAAAAAAGGAGATCATTGTCCCACTGTACTCATCCCTCCTTAGACCCATTATAGAATACAATGCCCCATTTGGTATGTACCTCTCAAGACATCTGCAACAACTGGAAAACCCGCAGAAATACCTCACTAAAAGAATCGCAGGCCTAAAGCAGATGCCCTACGCTGACTGCCTTAAAAAATCCAGCTATACTCTGCCACATATCGTCTACTCATAGGTGATCTCTGCTTAACATACAAGTCCATGTCAAACCCAGAGCTGTTGGACATGCTACACTTAAAGAAATATTAATACCTCAGAGCCACATGCTCCAGGGATCTAAACCATGTCATCACAATAAACAAAACATGCTGGAGGGATAGGTTCCTGACACAGAGACTCCCCAGACTCTGGAATAGATTGCCCATACATGTCAAGCAGAGTGCCTCTTTGACCCTCTTCAAAAGGAACCTTGACGATTGGATGGGAGAAAGGAAATTCACCCCAGGGATCACATCAGTCGCCCTGCTAGACAGGGGTCCAGGGAAGTAAATAGTGTGGGAAGAAATAGCCAGTGAATTGTTATGGCTAGGCTTGTATAGGCCCTAGGGCTGATAGCCTAGTACCAACCTATGAACTTGAGCATAAAGTTGGTGGAATGGAAATCAAGATTCTCTTTCATAAAAGAGTGGATTGTTGTCTTCATGTATTGAGGGATCAGTTAACACAAGGGGAGAAGTTTAAGTGTCTTGGGGACCTGTACGTGAGCCAGTTAAATGAGATTAGGAGACTGAGCAGTTGTCAGTTGTAGTAGCAGTAGCACTGGAAGCATTTGACCAGATAGAAGTAGCAAACTCTAAACTGAGTTGTAGGATGAAACTCTCAGGTTATTTGCCAAGCTATGTCTTTATCCTTACCTCTAGTCATGAGCTTTGGGTAGTAACAGAAAAAGCAGCATAACAGATAAAAATAATGAGGTTCTTTTGCAGGGTTCCGAGGTTTCCTGTTCATGACAGAATGAGGTGGTGGGCAGTCCAGGAGGATCTAGAGAATGGCCACTGGTTCTGTAGGATGAAAGTATGCAATTGAGGTGGTTTGGGTACTTGATAATGACTCCCCTGCATGCCTTCTATATGAGTTGTACCAGGCAGGACTCACCGTGCGGAAGCCAAAGACCAGACCCTGGACATACTGGAGAGACTATGTCTTTCAGTTTTTCAGTGACCATTTGAGGATCATATAGAGGAGGGACTGTTGTTTAGGACATGGAAGCCTGATTGTGTTCAGCTTACTACCACTGCCACTTTCACAAATTGTTTAGAAACTAGACAGACTGAAATTTCTACTGAGCAAAACATTGACAACCCAGTATTTAAAAATATATATATATATATATTTTTGGTAGATAAGCAGTTTGTGATTTTACCTCTATCCAGGGCAAACAGGTTAAATACATTATCTGTTTCCTATTGCTCTTTGCTATTCTAAAACAAAATACTTCCAGGAATGCTGTACTAATTATTGTCACACCAAGCTTTAGACAAGGCAACAATTTGCTACTTAGTACAGTAACTGCAACTGCATGCATTTTTCTGCTCACCTGATATAACTATTAAGGACATTATAAGGTTAGTACTTAAGTAATGACCTTGTATTAATTCATTCTGAACAGTTTTAACTTTGGGCTGAATTACATTTTAAACCCTTTTGAATATTACTAGCAAATTAAATGTGGGCTAGCACAGGTGTATTAATTTGTATGATATAATATGTTATATAAGCCTTTTATAAACAAAATATTCTTTGTATTAAGTAGGAACTGTGATAAATTTAAGTTAATCGTAAAGTTTTTAGAAAATACAAATATGCCACATTTAAAGATTGCATTTATGGTTCAAATATACACTTATTTATTTTTCTAGATATTGCAACATGATAGAAAAATGAAAATTCAGTCCAAGGGTGTTTCTGAAAGCTACTGACTATAGGGGTTATTTGTATTGTAACAGATTTATTTTTGTCTTAGGTGTGCTAAAAATAGTATTCCCAGAGGGCACTGGTTTTCAGGAAATATTACAGATGGTATAGATATGAAGAGCAAGGCTGAAGGCTATGTTGTATGATTTTAAACAGCTGGATTAGAATAGAAGTTCATGGCAGTCAGATTCAATAAGATTTTAATAAGGTACACAATAAATAGAAGGCTAATGGGTTTCCACATTCATTTATTTATTTAAAGTTTATTTAATGTTTTCTGAATTTCTGAATTATGTGAGGTACTACAGGAGACATGATGCCCCCTTATTTCCTATAACGAAAATAATTCCTTTGTTATTAATAAAAAGCATTATTAGAACAAACGTCATCATTTTCTGTAACTGAAGGCATATGAGCTACAGAGTTGTGTTCTAGTTTACCACATTGTTCATTAGCAAGCAAAATAGTAAATTTTCATTTTATCTTAATGATACCTAATAACGAAGGAAACATATTCTGATATGCAAACAAATTACGGGGCATATATCAAAATGTGGTCCACACATCTTACAATAAGCACAATTTCACAGTCTGTCCATTCAGCTATTAAAGAAGCATTTATCTTTACATGTTTTGTAAAATGTCAGGCTCTGATTGTGAATTATGCAATAATTTGACGTTGTGGCAACTATTATGCTCATAATGTGAAATGAATATTGAGAGAAATGATGCTACAACATCTAGATTCAATGAAATGCATTAGCAAGTTAAGTATATTTTAAAATAGGAAAATTGACTTCATTTCAAATCATGTTTCAAGGAATACATGAGAGAATAGATAATATTGCTGAGTTAACAGTCTATGGTTATGCCCTAATAGCTGCTTACAGAGAAGGCATATTAAAATAGCAAAGGATTCATGAAATCTCATGTTAGTACAGTAAGGGAATTTTTTTCCAGCTGTGCTTTGTACTAAAGGCAAATGTCTAACAGAAACATTGCCAGTGCTTACCAGAAAAGTTATGTGTAGAGGACAAAATGTACACACAACGTGGTAACACACCATGAAGGAAAAAGGAGAAATCATGTCAGATATGACTATGTGAACTGTAACACAGGAGGCAGATGCATGTGTTATAAAATATGTTGCACTCAATGGCAATCATAAAAAAATCTTTGACGTAAGACTGCATTAGTCAGTTATATAAACCACAGAAAAAGCAGCACACAAACGGCAGTGGGAATATCACACATGGAATGTAGATGTACAATAACAGTGCCAAGAGTAGATGCAACAGGAAAGATGTAAATAAGCAGAATTTTGTCAAAAAAAAAAACAAAAAAACAGCAGCATCTCCTCTTTAGTGTTAGAAAAAATAGGATGCATCAAAAAGAAGGTTTATGATAGCCTACAGCACACATCTCCATAATTTGCTTGAAGCTCACCCCTATGAAGAATTTTTTGAAGCTCTGACACTTATAACCAAGGATTCTGTTAAAATGGACAGATGTACAGCTGTATGCAATAAATTATTGAAAAGGAGTATTCTGAACAGATTATATCAAAATAACATCAGAAGGTATTGCTTAATTCTAACAAATATTTTGGACATCACAGATGTAGCAGACAGTCTGATGAGGACGACATTTTAAATATTGTTCTTTTTTAATAGTTTTAAGGATTTGAGTAGCAAAATCACATTTACTTATGAGTGATCCTCATTTGTGGGATATTTGCTGAGAAAATATTTTTGCTTATAGGTCTGACTTGGAACGAAACAATTTTCAGTGGAGGCCTGGGAAGAAATGCTCCAGATGCATGTCTTCATGGCATGGTGGGAAACCGGATGAATGCAGGGAGGACATGCAGACTCCACACAGAAGGCACCCCAGCTGAGAATCAAACTGGAGAACCTCTTGCTGTGAGGCAACAATGCAACTACTGCACCACTGCACCGTAGAAGTATATACTTCTACTTATCATTTTCAAAAACACGTACTCCCAGCAAAACCCAAGAACATATAAAACAGCAATAAAGTTCAAAATTAAATATAAATGGTCTTTATTATCATATATACTTGCTTCTGAAACTATGTAGGAGACTTCCACCCAAAGCTTGGGCAGATCCGAGCACTATGCTTTCAGAGTACTATATAACCATCTTCTCCCCAAATACCCTCACTTAACATTTCAAATCTATTAGGTTTGCAACTTTTAAAAACAAATCTTTCGACTATCTCTAACAAATTACTCTGTTTTCATACATTTTAAAATCTCCAGACCTCCTTTTAGCCACAGAAACCTGACAATAGAAGGAATCTAAAAGGAATGAAGTTACTCCCCCTTGTTTTAATGCACTTAGACTAGACTTACAAATAAAAAAGTGGGGAGAGAAGCAATATTCTATAAAATACATTGGAGTTCTCACCTTACCTTTTTTTCTACTCCTGGCTTCAAATATGCAGACGTGCTCACCTCTATGCTCAAACTCAATAGCCATAAAAGCTTAATTATAATATGAATATTAATAACAATAACATGTCTAGTCTGGAAAAACATCTTTTGTTGAACAACTTCCAATATAGAAAAAGATGCTATCATATTGGATTGGGTATCAATCATCATGGCATACTCTTTCAGTAAAACATAAGTCTTGAGATTCTCCCAACTAATTAGCACCTCAACTAAATCTCATACAACATCAACTTAAGAGGCCATCTTAGACTGGACTCTCATATACATGCCCAGAAAAATTGCTTCCTGTCGTTCACTATAGGCACTACATGAACACCTCCCAACATTTGATATTAGATAACAAACACAGCTCAAAACCCACCACATATATAACCTAGTAAGAAAAAAATATAATTTTCAAGAAGAAGCTTTCATCAACTCCCTAAAATCTTACAACTGGAATATACTAAAAACCCTGCACAGGTCAGTCATCACATTTAACAAAACCTTTTTTTAAAAATCCTGAATGCATGTGTCCTTCTAAGAACCTAAAGAGTAAAAAGTATTCCAGCCCTATGGTTAACAAGGAAAACAAAATAACTTATGACCATTAAAAACAAAGCCTGGAAAACCTGGTCACAAAATAAATCACCAGTTCACTTGATGAAGATGATTGTATCAGCTGAGAGAGTTGCATCATTTAGACAAACTCTTAATTTTAGGCAGTCATGTTAATGTTGTAATAGATGTGGTTTTGGTTAGACGCCTATCTAGCTTTGAGCTTCAAATGAAAGCCCAAGTGGTCATTCAGGATATGATTTCTGATTTTCAATTGTCGGATGTGGGCAGAGTTCATATGGATGAGATTACGGACTATACCTATATATCTCCTAAACGTTTGAGTACTGGTAGGCTTGAATGCTGACTTATTTTGAACCACTTACTTCCTAATCTGAATTAATAAATGACTTGTCATTGTGTGCTTTATGACCACTATGCTATATTATTAGATGTAATACCACAGTTTTTTCTCTTCCACTGGCCCCAGGTAATGGAGGGTTTAACTCCATGATTGCAGAGGACCCTGAATCCTTACTTATGTATTACAGGAAGTCATGTATTATGTTAATAATAATCTTGTAAGGTGTATGTCCATTTATACATTGTGGGAATCTTTCAAAGGTGTACTTAAAGCCATCTGCTCCTTAGAAATGGACAGGTAGTTAAAGAAATTTGATGCTAAACTACTAGAATTGAATGTGAATGTAATGGAGTTACGGAAGAAAGGTAAAATATGTGGTTGCAAAAACAAAGCGAAACTGCAGCAGTACAATCTCACGAAATATCTATCAGCTTGGTTAATAAAAGACTAAAGCCATTTTTTATCTTGGAGAGTAGCCCTCTAGGTGTTGGTGCATGGTTTTAAGGCTGTTGGCCTTCTGGCTCAAGTAGAACAGAATGTAAATGAGTATAACTGCAGTAAGGTCCCAGGGTCACATGTGACATTCCCTTTTGGTAAAGCAGATTACCTTTTGGTCTTTTTATTCTACTTCCTATTGTGCTAATGGCCTAGATCATTATGGAACAGAGGAAGAGTTTCTCTTTTTCTCTAATGTGTCTCTTCCCAAACTGGATACAAGGGTGGTTGTGGTGTTTTCTAACCCTATAACTAGTAATGAAGTTAAATCAGCTTTTAAAGCTACCCTGAAAGGAAAAGCACAAGATGCAGATGGCTTGACTTTTAACTAATACTGACCTCTGCAAAACATTTCATTGCACCACCTGAGTTGGCTATTCAATTAAATGTTTTCCATGATAAGACCTCTGTTTAATTGCATGATTTGAAGATTGTGGTACTACCCAAACCAGGAAAAGCTCCATTAAAAGCTAAAAACTATAGGTTGATTTTTCTTATTAATACTAAAGTTAAGTTATATATGAAGGTTCTAGCAGGTTGAATAAGCCCTGTCTTGCCAAAGTTAATCCAAGAAGTTTAGACTAGGTTTGTTAAGGGCAAATCAGTTGCAGATTACACTAGAGCAGCGATTACCCCTAATGCAAAACAAACTTACTAGTCCCTATCCTTCTACTGCTGCATTTATTGATTTGAAAAAGGCATTTAATACAGTGTCATGGTGTTTTCTATGGAAAGTGATCTGATTAAATGGATTTGAACTGGCCTTCATCACAGTGATACAAGCTCTATATAGGAAACCTGTTGCAAGAATTTTGGCTAACACCACCCTTTCCAAACTCTTTGAATTCAGAAAGGGCACCAAGCAGGGCTATCCAATTTCTCCCCTTTTATTCTTGTTTGTACTTGATCCCTTAGTCAGGAACGTCATATTGTCTTCCAATATCACAGGTTGACAGTTAGGGGATGAAGAAGTTAAGATGCTGATGTTTGCAGACAATTATATAATTCTGTTGAGATCCCATGTTATGGATGTTCCTTACTTGGAAACCTTATTTCATCATTTCAAAGTCCTTGCCCCTCCCAATGTGCATTCAGCAAAGGCAGAACTTAATCCTGTTAACTCCGTGGCCAACCATTTTAAAGTTGTTGGATCAGAGCTTCCACTTAGGTGGTCCTCTTCACTGCCAAGATTCTTGGGTATAACAATTCAGTCTTCTATCACCTATACTATATCTACAAATCTAGCTAAGCTTTGGTCAGAGCTGTTTGTTTATGTACATTATTGGAATTTATGCAAAAATGAGTCATTCTTTTTAACAAAAAAGTGCAAGCTGAAGGGACAGCCCAACCAGGGTGCCTGTTGTAAATCAAGCACATACCGACAGAAAAAAGACCGGCCACTAAAGTACTATTGAGCGACCAGACTTTTCTATTGGAATATGCTACAGACAGTAGAGCAAAATGCAACAAAAATCAGGTATGTTCTGCAAAAATAAAGAAACAGAAAAGTACCTGATTTTCCTTGTATTTCTGTTCTGTCCCTTCTTAAACCTTGGTAGACTCTCATACCTCTCAACTGTCCAGATCTTTGCAGAATGTCCAGATTTTTGCCTCATACTTTTGGTCTTTTCCACATAAAAAATAGTTTTCTAGCAAGCCACTGGGGATTGAACTCATTAAACAATGACATACATTTGGGATTTAGTCTTCATGTCCTTCAGATAATGCATGATAACAGAAAACCTTTCCTTCAACCAACTTTCTAACTTCATAAGAGCAATAAAATCAATTACTGTATTTTGGACCTTTGTTCCCCCTCTCCATTATGTTCTACTTTGTCCAAGTTTCGAGCACTGACACTGGCCTGGCAGGAAAGGGCCCCCCCCCAAAAAAAAAAAAAACAGTAATGGAGATTCTCTTATCTCCATGGCTTCTTTTTAACAGCACTGATGTATTGTGCAAGCATGGGAAACTAACTTCCATACATATGTGTAGTACATCAGAAAACGTGGAAGAGCAACTAACAACGAGGAGGTACACTACTGCTCCATTTACAAAAATATCAATTTTTCTTAAATAATAGTCATTACATAATAGCAATAACCCACCCACTCTTGGATGTTGGTAATGCTGGATTTCCTTATGGTTGGCTTTGTTTGATCATGAGGGCTTCACTTCCATGATCAAACCACAGCGACAGTGGGTAAATCCAGCATTACCCACACACAGTCAAGGGTTATGTTACTTAGACCTTCTGTTACTGGGTAGAGTCACTGCAATAAAAATGATGTTCTGTCCTAAATTTTATTAACCATTACTGAGATACATTCCAGTCCCTAGCTCTGCAGTTTGGCTTATTAAGATAAAACAAATTTACTGCTTAACTTCATATAGGGTCCAGGCAGATGTAAGGTCAGTACTATTGCTATATTTTCCTCCAGCCAATGTTGTGGGCCTAGGCCTTCTAAATATATAGCTTACTGGCTTACTGGTAAATTGCTGTGAGTATGGTGTGCAGGGTCCTGGGTTCAAGATGTAAAAGGGTATTTTAATCTTGATAAGTGGGTGGAAAATGGGAAATACACCCCGGGGATCACTTTTGTGGCTCTGCTCGACAGGGGCACAGGAAAATAACTTTCTTGGGTGGTGTAAGCCAGGGAACCATGTTGGCTAGGCTTATTTAGGCCCTTGGGCCAATAGCCTAGTACCTACTTATGAACCTATAAAAAAAAAAAAAAAAAAAACGATATATATATATATATATATATATATATATATATATATATATATATATACTGTATATAAAAGAAAAAAAGTACACTAACATTTAAAAATGCTTCTTTCTTGTTAACTCATCTACTTTCTTCTTTTGGATTAGACCTTGCTGGTAGGCTTACTCTGTCCTTTAGGTCTTCTTTGGTATGCTAAATCTTTTCGTACTGCACTGCAATTATGGCAGTACTCACTTATTACATCCAAAGGTTTGAATATTTTATGCAAAGCCTGGTGTATGTCATACCTAGGCTTGGGGTATGCACCCTTATATTAAAATAGGAGATCACCTGATGCAGGGTTTGGATTGGTACCATAAGGGAATTCAGTGGTTCTCCTGCAGACTATCAATGGCAATTACAATGTAATTAAAGAACTTGGAATACAACTGGTGCTTCTTTTCTGGGGAGTATTTTGGTGGTTTAGAACAGTTTAGAACACAGCCTTTTTATCTGGTGGAGAATATTCAAAATATGATAAGAAATCTTACTATAACAGTTTCTAAAACTCACACCCATCAAACACTTAACTTTTTTTGGCTTCAATAAATAAACTTCTAATCCTTGGTAGATCTACTCATTCACCACCTTCCACAATTGACTATGTTATATGCATTGTCTCACAGTTCAGTCTACATGTCATTCAGATGATCACATCTTTATTTAAAACCCAAATCTTTACAAACTTCTAAATTACACCTTCAAGAGAAAATCTCATAAACACAGTCCCCGGGATTCATGAAGCTTGCGTGCAGGCGTAGCATCGGCATTCTAACACCAAATATGGCTGCCGAGCGATTCAGGTACGGGCTGTTTCCACGTGCACTACCTGCGTACACTACGCCCGCACAACTCCGGAGCCCTGTATGCTAATTACCCCATGTGCAGCAGTGTAGCATGCAAATGAAGGTATGTAGCGATTCAGGAAGTGGTGCAGGCGTAGTGTAAGCATGCAGAAATGTAAACTCTAGAAAACGGTTTACATTTTTGCAAACATAAAATCGGAGCCATGACAGCCGATCAAACACATGTACTATATTGTTAATATATGCCAATGGCTAAATATATAGCCATTGGCATAAAAAAATGTACAAAATATAAAATTAACATTTAATATATATAGTTGCACTATTGTGAAGTGGAAGCGCAGGGGCGCAATGGGGATTGCAAGGAATATATAAAAATATAGAATAAAACCACAATGAAACACATATCATGATTTCCCCATAATAGTCAATGGCAGGCATGCTACACCATACTATGGCACAAGAGTTGCTAAGGGGCAGTGACAGTGTTATGCGCAGTAGCTAGGAATTAGCAGGCAATGCCATGCAAATGAGAGGAGTAATAGTGAATCACAGATTCCCCGCTGATGTAAGGATGCACTTCACAGAGTAACATTATAACACCGAGGTGTACCCTTGAGATAAAGATGACATCAAGAGAGGGGTGTATCACCATTGCTGTAAGCATATTGGAGCATTGCTAAACCGGTTTGCTCCCAGCTAGGCAAAGCTGCAGGATAGGGGTGTGTTGAATTGGCCATAGCTATGCTTAGCTGAGAGTACACAAGGTAACCGAGTATACATGTGAACGGAGATGAAAACGCACCTAAACCCAGTAAATGGGTTTGAGCGGCACACACTGCAGCTGAAACAGGAAGGATATAGGAAAGAAATAAGGAAATGCTGCAGCAGGGATACTGGAGTACAAATGACTAATTAACACATAGGAGCCTACAGTGGGCCATTGACAACAGCTAACAAGGCTGCAAGCAGCTACCTGCAGAACAGGAAAGGGGAGGGGCTGTACTGCAAAGAAAACAGTAAAGTGTCAAAGCAGAACAAAACCAATTTGCAGTATATCAGCTACAAGGCACATTTTGCCATGACTGGGTAGAGAAAGTACAAAACAAGAAAGACAGCAGGTGGATGCATGCCTGATAATGGGAGGGGATCCAGGTTTAAAAGTTAAGTAAAGGGCAACAGATTAATCAAGGCAGGCAAGTAGATCTCCACAGTAAAGGCCTCACATTTGCAGTACTCATTGCAAAACCCATAATTAAGACACACTGCAGCTGGAATAGCTCATACACACCCACTGACATCAGCAGCATCCATAGCACAATAGTATAAAGTGTAAAAGCACCTCAAACACATTTGTGTATTCCCATACATTCTGCACCAGTGGTGTATACAGATGGGGAACTTTTAGTATGTACATGTTACGGGCTGCCATAGCTTTGATCCACCAGCATGTGTTGGAGACTGAAGGTGGTGTGGGGGATGATGCACACAACCACCACAGGCACCAGAGGAGGAGGAGGAGAGTGTTCAGACCCAGGGTAACCTACCAGGGGTTACATGATCTGGAGAAAGTAGAGCATTACAGGGTGGACAGGGACATCCTACAGCAACTTGTGGAGCTGTGCCGGCCACGCCTCAGAGCCAGAACAAACAGAAGGGAACCCATCCCAGTGGATATGAAGGTATGTGTAAGCCTGAGAATACTAGCTACAGGTACCTTTCAAAGACCAACTGGGGATATCATGGGGATCTCACAGGCATCAGCATCCAGGGTACTACACCAGTTCCTGGATGCCATGTTACCACATGCCAATAAGCACATATACTTCCCCCGAATGCAGGAGGAGTTGGCCAGCAATATGCGTCTCTTCCACCATGTGGCAGAATACCTGGAGGTACTGGATGCAATAGACTGCATGCACATACACATCAAGTCACCACCCAGTGAGCAGGGTAGGCGCTACATAAACCGCAAGGGATACCCCTCCATCAACTGCCAGTTCATGTGCAATGCCCAGGGCATTATCATGGATGTGTGTGCTGGCATCCCTGGAAGCTATCACGACTCCCACATCTGGCATGCCTCACAGCTGTATCAGTTATTTGCCAGGGGGGACATCCCAAATGGCCACCTGGTGGGGGATGCTGGCTATGCACTGGAACCGTGAATGATGACTCCCATCAGAAATGCACACACACCCATGCAGGTACGCCATAATGAGGCACACGCACAAACCAGAATCATCATAGAGCATGTGTTTGGGATGCTGAAATCACGGTTCCGTTGCTTGGACATATCTGATGGAGCCTTGCAGTACTCTCCAGGCACATGTGCCCACATCTTCATAGCATGTGCCATGCTACACAATATGGGCCTGTGGAAACAGCTGCAGCAGGGACAGAATGATGAAGGCCCTCACAACCCTCCACCATTGCCAAGGACCCCACAGGCACAGAGGTACTCAGACCATGAACACCCTGAGCCAGCCCCAGTAGGCAGGCGGAGGCGTGCCCAGTATGCCCATGCCTTGGCAAAGAGGGAACATATAGCACACACACTGACAGTGTAGGCACCTAGGAACTGACACCTTTCTCCACCTGCACACAAAGTAAAAATGGATGGCACACACACAAGACTACCTGTAAATTGTCATGTATAGGCAGTCTACTGTGTGCATCCAACATAGGCTCGCAGTTCGCAGTCATTGCCAAACATGGTCTGCCGTAGTCCACCTGTGTTTGCCTGTATCTCTTAGATGTATATGCCAAACAGTAGGGCTCCCAGGACTGAGTCCTGTGGGATACCAGTCGTGACTGGTCAAGAGTTGGACCTGGAGACCGCTAGTCGTACCATGTGGGTTCTGTGTGTAAGCCCGTTGGCAACCCAATCTGTGATGTATGGGTGTATGTACAGGCTGGTGTGTTTATCAATAATACCTGAGTGGGGCATGGTGTCAAAAGCCTTGGTGAGGTCCAGGTAGTATGTGTGAACCACCTCCCCCATCACCTAATGTCTTGGTGGCTGTATGTAAGACGTCAAACAGGTTCAGTAGGCATGAACTGCACTCAACCAAGCTGACCTGGGTAGGGTCACGTGTTTGGAGGTTAACAATGTCTTTGTTAATGAGTGCCACGAGGATGTGAACCATACTATTGCAGACCAGGCTAGTCAGGCTTATAGGGTGGTAGTTACCATGGTCAGTAGTGATTCCACCTTGATGGAGTGGAATAACAGTTGCCACGTGCCATTGTATGGGCATGTAGCCTGTGGAGATGCTGAAGTTGGAAAGCTTAATTAGGTGGGGGGGTCAGGTTGTCTTGTACAGTTTTCAAGATAGAGTCTGGGACAACATCTGCCTCCATTGATGCTGTGTTCTGCTGTTAGAGAGGGCCATTTCCACCTGTGTGTCTCTGATGTGTGGATACTGTACCTTTCGGGTAGTGTTGTGGGCTCTTTAGAGGGTGAAGTATGCGCTGAATGTATCTGCAAGGATGTTGGCGATATCAGTAGGGTCAGCATATTTTGTGCTATATTTCAAAGGCACAGTGCAAATCTGTGTGTCACCACTTAGATCCTTGACATAGCCAAAGAAGGCTTTGTTGTTATCTTTCGAATACTTGCATATTCTCCTGCTGATGTTAGCCTTGGATGATGTGATGAGGGACCTACGTATCATACTAATAGTGGTCACGGATGTCTGCCCTTTGTGGTATTTGCTGTTTGTCTGGAACACTGTCCTACTTCTCTAGTATAGCCTGTTTATTGCAGAGGTCCACCAGACTGGTGTCCTTGTCTAGGAGGAGTGAGTCTTGGTTTACCAGTGGTGGCATGATCCGTACATCCGTGTAGGTGCTTATAGACTGCATTTGTAAATCTGTCTGTATCTTCAGCAGTGTTTCCCCTTAGCATGGGGGCTGTGAAACCCCCCCATCCCTGTCACTAGTAGTGTAAATTTAGCTGTAGGAAAGGCATACACTGTGGTATCCATGGGGCGGGGGAGATGCTTGGGTGTGGAAACAGTGAATAGTTCATGGTCAGGTCTAACCAGTGACTGGTTAACCTCCACTGTGGTGCACCTGTTGCCCATGTTGGTGATGACCACTTCTAGTAGTTTCTACCCCACGTTAGGGAGGTTACCACCTGATACAGGGCATATGAGGTGAAAATTCCAGGAAGCGCATGGCCTGGAACTGAGTATTGGAGTAAGTTTCCCAGTTAATAGTATGGTAGTTGACATCGACCAATGCCAGGGGGTGCATTAGGACTGTCATGTTCTCCACTGTCTCCAGGTAGGTGGAGTAGTGGTCCTGGGTCATGGAGGGTGATCCATAGTAGGCCACAGTTTACATTGCAGTTGTGGCTGATGTTAGCTGTACATGGATGATCTCAGAGGTATCATGCTGCCCCACTAACCTGGAGGTGTAGGTATCCCCGATGAATATGGATACAGCCCCTCCATGTCTGTGTCAGTCCATGTTCTGTGGCTGAAATGTGTGGTATGTGTTGTAGTCTGGTAGTGCTGGTGTGCTCTCAGGAGCCTTAAGACAGATCTCAGTTACTGCACAGATGTTGATGTTGTACATCCTGAGGAGTGCTGTGAATGCATGCATGTTGTGATCACAACCCCTGGTGTTGAGTAGCATAACCCACATTAAATCTGCTATTGTGCCATTTACGGAGCTGGTATTCACCTTCGAGACTCACCTAAATAAGGCACCATGGAGGTGCCAATAGCCTTGGCCAGTATTCCAAAGCCTAATGCTGACACATAGGCCGGTATGGTCTCGTTGCATGCATGTTCCCCATCTGTGCTTGTTTTTCATCTCTCCTGTAGGTAACCTACTGGTAAGCAATAGAAAGCCTTAAACTTATACAAGTCTTCTAGCTTCCAAGATAGGCTTTTGGAGGAACTAAGTAACAGTGTTCTGTATTTCGTGCTGTACTTAACTGTTTCCTGACTACATGGTGATTTCTCACTGTATATTGTGATCTGAAGGTCTGTTTATTCACATATTATGGCTGTGATGGCCTGCACTTTAGAGGTTCACAGATAGCCTACCTACCTATCTGCCCAAGGGCAATTAGAAGCATAGCTACAGTGTGTTGGCTTTCCCCACACCATTGATGAAGTAACTGAGCCTCTGTCAAGCATAGCCAATGAAGCAATTCCAGGCAGAGTTGCTGGACGCTGTTGAAGACTGGGGTTGTGGAGGGTGATAGGGGCACTTAGTGATCTAAAGAGGGCATGTTAATGTGACAATTCAACACCATTCAATTCCCCCAACAGATCTCGCAGCTATCAAACTGGACAGGCTCCCCTACTCCCTGGCTGTATGGTTCTGGGACACATGATCCCAGGGGTGTATATTCTGTTACCCATTCACTCAACAAGGTTTCCCTTGAAGTGTGTCATTGAGGGGCTATGCCTAATGTAGTTAGGAATGTAATGTATTGTCTCACAGTACACTTGTTATATGTTGTTATTTCAAGAGTACATGAAGCTCAGTGGGTTTGGGGGCCTCTGCCCTTTGCTTAGCCTAGCTTACACATATAAATCATCTAAATAGGAAATAGGCAAAAGCAACGTTAATGTCAACAGTGTAATGGTTGCAGCATCTGCATAGTATCTGTGCATTCGAGGTTCCAATCCCGATAAAGGCAGGGATGTTTATCATGTTCAAAAGTATACCTTAACCACAGCTTGCATATATAGGTAGTAATCGTCTGTATAATAAACATTTGAAACACCCATATAAACCCATGTGTGCTAGAGAGTACAGTCAACAGAGAATGTAATGTTATGTCAGCACATAGTGAGATGTTACTTCACTGACATGTATAGATGTGGCCGTGTTTGCGCGCACAGGTTATACATTACAAAGTTTGTTTACCTGTGTTTAACCGCTGCTATAATGTCACACAAACACTTTTAAACATGCTTACAACTGTTTAAATGAGCCTTATTCTGGAGTAAAAAACATTTGTAAAGCATTGCAGGTGTTGAACCCTGGACCATGCACACTATAGTCATGGGACTTACCACTAAGCCATCTGAGGTGTATACATGTTTCACGGTCTTGAGACTACACCTTATACCATATGCATTTCACTGTAATGATCACAAATGGGACAGTCACTTTGTGTACATATGTACAGTACATTGTAATGTACTGTAGTTTGTGAACCAACACATTCCAGTCTACATATGTATTACTGTTACAAATGAATATGAAATATATATACATGCCAGTGATGTCTGCACACACACACACACACACACACACACACACACACACACACACATATATATATATATATATATATATATATATAAAATACAGTTACATCAATAGCCATATATATAAACATCTATGAACACACTTCATGACACAGAAGCACTCCAAAGGAATTGGAGTGTACACAAAACACATGCAGCTCTGGTATTATAACAATTAATATTAACTTAATTCACCATAGAAGGGGTGGCTGTTGTGTATGTGAAGATTGGGGTGGGGGAGGAATGATGGGTAATGCAATCATGCATCAAGGAGGGCCTGTGTCGGATGTCCAATAAGTGAATTGGAGGGGTATACATGGAGTATGGGGACAATATAAAAAGGACACAAAACTAGAACCTTTCTCATTTATAATACACCCTGTCATGTCACATTGCAACACCTAATTTCACAAACATATGAACATTAACATGTATCAGACATATGTACACCAACTGACTGTCACATTTGTTTTCAGTAGTGAGGAATGCCTGTAGTAAAATGTATATTCTAAACACCATAACGTTTGTACATATCTCAGATGCCTTAGTGGTAAAGTCAGTGACTGTGGTGTTCATGGTCCTGGGTTCAAGGGCTGTTAGGTTATTTTGAGGGCCAGAATAAGGGCTGTTGGATGCAGGTGGATTAAAGCACTCTTAAGCAGTTGTAAGTGGGTTTCCATGGGTTTGCGTGACGGTAAGCGGCACTGAAACATGGTAAACGGAGAAGCGCTTCACAGGTTTAACCTTTGCTTAATGTCGTGCAGACTTGTACTTGTCAGTCTGTTTTTGTTTGTTTACCAGTCTCAGTTCTTAGTACTTGTCAGTACTTTTTACATGTTTTATGTTACATTCTTCACTTGAATAAAGTTGTTGGAAGTATTGCTGCCATTTGGAGTTCAGTGCTTCAGTGGATTTTCTTAATGTCACGCAGACCACAGGCAAACCTGCTTACAGCCACGTAAATGTGCATTATTCACACTTTCTTTACCAGTGCCTACTCTGAGAGGTAAAATAATAACACCTTCTAGGAGTAGAACCCACAACCATGTACTCCATCCTCAGAGTAACCTAACACTAAGCTACCTGGGATGTACCTATCCCAGTTGTGTATGCAGACAGGTTAAAACACAAAAGGGAGGAATGTGTTGAAATAGAATAACCTGCCATATACCCAATTAAAGGTGTATGCTCATATATAAATACATATATATGTATATATATATATATATATATATATATATATATATATATATATATATAGAGAGAGAGAGAGAGAGAGAGAGATACATAGAGATGTTGATATATACAGGTCTACATATATATGTAGATATATAGATAGGTTAAAAACATCTACACATCTATATAGGTACAGATAAAAGATAAACGTATGCAATAATATATATGTCTATACACACACACACACACACACACACACACACATATATATATATATATATATATATATATATATATATATATATATATATATATATATATCTATACACATATACATACATGTCTGTAGACAGCATCCGAAGTGTTCATATCTGAGTATAACATGAACCATAGCAATCACACATTCAGCCCCCCCAAACAATATGAACATAACATATGAAGAATATATGCCAATACACTATTGCAAATATGTTCTATGAACACAGTCACCAACACAATTGCAATGACTGCAAATATCCATGACAGAAATACACAGACAGCTTTCATTTTGCAAAACTTTATTACATTACGATGTATTGCCAAAAGGATTCAAGGACTAACAGTACCCGCATTCTATACAGGAAGCATTTAACAGTGCCTTAATGAATCATCCTGCAATTACCATAGTATTAGTCCACTAAGGGATAGGTGTTCATATAGGGAAAGAACACCCACACACATATAGATGTTGTATAAAAGGTGTTCCTACACACCTGCATGTGCTATGTACACCCACCAACATCTACCCCACAACCAAAATAATTACATCAATACATATTGTCATACCATAACCAATTATTCAACTACTGTACAACATCTGCTGCAACCTTAACATACCTGGACACAGACACACTAACATGGCCCTATGTGAAATAGTTGCTGTTATACAATTGAACAGCTGCTGATGTAACAGGGTTTGTATGAACTAATCCTGTTTCAGAGGGTTGAAAGGTTCGTACACCAGGAAGTGTTACCGAGTACTGATTATCAGCACAGTATGATACACAGTAACACCAAACTAAATATGTCTGGTAAGCACACTGCAGACCCTCTAACATTATATGCATAGCTATGCAGCCTTGAGCTGGTCAAACAACCTGGCCAGACTGAAACATATGCAGACATATTAGGTACAGACAAACCCTGCACAAGTAGCAATGTTCAGAAATATAACAGCAGTACTCACATTTAGACCAAATCCTCTAGGCATTACACGCAATATATTACTGTTCATCTCCATACAGCTGTTGCAATAGATTCCAGACAACACTTCCACGCTGTCTTCCTCACAAGTAAGGCAAAGGGACAATGCCCAAGCGGAGTACTCAATTATACTCTACTGTAGCCATGGTATTGGCTAAGGCAGTAGCAGTGTAGCTGATGTGCATGTAATTAGCTACTTAGGAACACCAATTGGTTATCGGGATAGCACATGTTACTGATCTGTAACTATAAAAGGTTGCCTTGTCACACATTCAAACCATCTGTATCTACCTGTAGGACAGTACAAAACACTGAAAGATGAACCAGAAACGAGTATTATACTAGTCAATAACACCTCCAATTACTAAGAAGGTATGTATAACATGCAGTATGTCAGTGTAATCAATGCATATAGTGGAAATAGCTATCTTGTAGTGAATTATTGTTGAGCAGTAGTAATGTTTGTAGTATTCTATGTGTGTACTGCTGTAGGTCACAAGGCAAACTCTGCATACACTACAAGGAATGATATGGGCTTGGAACCCACCAGTTTGCTTCCAGCCACTGTCACTGTCAGTGTCAGGATTGGTCCAACAAGTATGTGCTATAACAGGGGATAGTATATGTCGATATATTGTAACAGTCGACATATGTATGGGTGTATAAGTAAGATGAACATGTTAAAGGTAGGCTTACCATGCAAATATGGTGTGCATTGTGGAATATTGTGCCAATAACTGTGTAATGTACAGTATTTTAGGCAGATCTGTATTCTATTCTACATGGCAGTTCTGTTATGTTATGCAAACAGTAGTTATGTCTATTGGCAATTACAATACTCAATAACAAGATACATATCATTTGTATTCATCTGACAGTTTAGCAGCATGATAGCAAAGATAATTGGAAGAGCCAGGTAACTATCCATGCACATAACACATGTAATATCCACCTCTCTAGTATCATTTGTAAGCAATAACAGCTGTGCATGTGTACATTTTATGCAAATGTGTAGTGACCCTTGTTACAGGGCTGGACCTCTCAAGTATCGTTTGCAAGCAATAACAGCTGTGCATGTGTACATGTTATGCAAATGTGTAGAGACCCTTGTTACAAGGCTGGACCTCTCTAGTATCATTTGCAAGCAATAACAGCTGTGCATGTGTATGTTATGCAAATGTGTAGTGACCCTTGTTACAGGGCTGGACCTCTCTAGTATCATTTGCAAGCAATAACAGTTGTGCATATGTACATGTTATGCAAATGTGTAGTGACCCTTGTTACAGGGCTGGGCCAAATGGCTATGTGCACACCTACATAGACTGGATATTGAGAGTAGAGACACACTGGTTGAACTACCAGGTTTGTGTAGCCCAACATCTCATTGCCAACCTAACAGCCAATTGCACATAGTGTATGTAAGGTAGTGCATAGCACTGGTAATGAAATAGGTTGCATACCATCTTTAACTCCAGTGTAACATCTGCAGTAGGAGTGTAAGATGTAGGAGACAGCTGCCCATGTGTAATAGCTGCTTCATAGGTGATGGCTTACACTATCTGATTATATCCTGACCATGTTGATAGTGGCATCAGAGTCTATTGATACATGACTCTGTTTGTAGAGTGGGTGTCTATGCCCAACAGAGCTCATGGTTCTGGTGGATATGTGAGTATATACCCAGAGAAGGAAACAGACCTGTAGACACTTGCATAATCTGTAATCAACTAACAGGATGTGATGTGCTCCTCAGAGGAGGATTGCTGCTAAAGGTAGCTCCAATGTTTCTGTAATAGCCAGTGTTGTCACGTCCATAACACAAATATTTACATGTGAGCATCATTGTCTAAAACATCTTCATAAGCAAAAAGTACACTAAATACAGTACTTGGTACTTGTAGTACTGAATGCTCATACAGGCATGTCCACTAGTCAGCTACTGGTGTTTACTAATGTCAGCTTTGTGTATGTGGCCATCCTGGGGGAATGTAATCTCTATGCCATGTACACTGCCAAACCTACCAAACACCACGCCCCACACATTGTTTGGGATGCAGCTACAGGGGTAAGCTGGAAGGCAGCCCAGTCTACAGCCATGACTCGACTGGACAGTCATGAGGTATAGGTTAACACATGCATCTCATCAACACAACCAACACATACCCTTACCAGGACACCCACACACACTACCAGAAATCACATACATTCACAGACACTTCTAACTATCTGGCCAAACAAGTGACCCCCCCAAGCTGGAAGAGACAGACACCAAAATAAGCAAACTGTATGACATAGTTTGCATAATTGTTCCACACCTCAGAACACATGGCTGGAAACATGCCCAACAGTACTCATTTGTGAATGCAAACTCTAGCACTATGTTACACACCAACCTATTTGAGGGTGTACATACTATCAGCTGCCTGTCTGCCATGATTAGCCACATACCCATACACTCAGACCACTTTTTGAACTATACACATGGCTCTGGCATATTCCATGTTGTTGTGCAGGACCTGTGATGCAGTAGCCTGGACTGCATGGAAACACATGTAGGAACTGCCAGGTCTTGTAGCCCATGCAGTTATGTCCCAAGGCCTGGGTAGCATTCTGCCATTGGCCAGAATGATACTGCTGTACAGGGACAAAAGGATTGTATTCCATAATTGTCTAGTGTAGTGGTGCAAGTCAAAGGGTATCCAGTATCTGTCTGCCTGGGATAACATGGTTGACAGACCATGGTGCTTTGCCAGACAGGGCCTGCACCTGTCACCCCTAGGAATCTGGATACTGCCTAGGGCTCATGCTTCCCCTATAGTGCCTTCATCATGCACAGTTCAAGTGAAGGTCCACGGCTGTTACAGGGACAGCCAAGCAATAAACCGCGGGTCTCGCTACACAATGATACATGTCAGAAACACTATATGGACACACATATGTCAATCCCTAACATGGAGAACATATCTGTGCAGTGGCTGAGACATGTTTCAATGCTCCGGAGAGCACACCTGCATGCCCATTATCCTTTATTGGAACACACGGGCCGCAGGTATGTCCATATTCTTGAAAGATATGTACACCCCCACGCTAGTTGCACTTGCATAACTTCAGATGCATTATGCTGAGCAGCTACCTTTGAGCCAAAGCGAGATTCAAATTGCACCATGCGACAGATCACCCACCAGGCTGTGGATTTCCCAACTGTCATAATGTGCTGTAATGGGGAAGATTAGGTCTGAGACAGAACCATAATAATGGCTACTCTCAACTATTCCATTATGAACTGGGAAGACTCCTCATGTACCAACACCTGCGCTTAATGCATGTTGGATTCCATCAACCCCAGTGACCTGGATCACAGTAGTCACACAAACAGGGCTAACAGTATGCTACCCATAGTCTCCAATGCCAATGTTATGTTTCCTAAGAGCAGAGTGGTGACTGTCATGGCACCCATGCAGATGGACAATGCATGTGCAAATGCTGTATCCTACACAAATGAACCTTAAGCAGTCACATATGTGCAGTGAATGTGCCATTGAAACAGAACCAGCATTCAACCCAACACAAACAAGAAGGCAAACTGGTGGTACCATGCTTTAAACTGTACCACAGAAGGTAGTAACTGTTGCAAGAGTGAACACGCATGAGTGTAGGTGATCCCTGGTCAGCCTCAGTAAGATGCAGATACACCATATAAAACCACACAAAGCTACTGTGAAACTAATCAGCCACATATTATGAGGCCAAGCACAGAGCATTCTATAGCTGTGTCATTAATCGTAATGGCAACGACAAGACCTGCCGTGCTGCACAGCACCATGGCATGGGAAGTACTGCACCTACAGAAATAGCACCCGTTCATCCAGATAGGGTCTTGGAGAACCTAAACCCACTCCCACCTCACCCCCAACAGGTACACTTAGTAATATATCCATGTACACTACAGGGCTCCTGTAATAATGACTATGCAGGTACAAGCTGCACTCTCTAAAGCCATACATACAGCTTTCATGGGACCTGTCAACATCCCAGGGTGTATCCTACACAAATATAAGAACAATCAGCTATACACATACACATCATGTTCAATCATAGCTTCATGTCAGGCTGTGTACACACCGAATGGTGCACAGCAACAGTTATCACACCACACAAAGGGGGAGACACTATTGATAATGGGAAATAGTGCATAACTACCCTGCTGAGTCTGGTCTGTAAGGCCATGAACCGTGATCAATGTATTTGATGTACTCAGTACAGCTGTAGATGACAGTAGGGTTGATTCACACTGCATATCATGACCTTGCCAGGTCATAGGTCACCATCACCCATACTGTGTTCCAGCTACACTCCGTAAACTAGGTGTATATTCCTATGTCACAGGAGTGGTTAGCAACTGGACTGCTGGCAGAACCAACACTACAGAAGGTGTCTGACTAATACATGCACATCAAACCAGTGCCAGCCACAATAATACATGGTTAATTCCTGGTACCCCTCCCTCTTTGTTATCTATACCACACAGACTAACACAGAAGGCATCAACCTATTGATGTTTGCAAATGACTATGAACTAGGAGCAATAGTTGACTCAATGTGTGCTATGTTCAACATACAGAAGGGCCTTAGTGTGTCAGATGTGTGGCGTGTGACGTATGGCCACAATCTGACAGCTAAGTATTGCATTGTCATCCCCTATGTTATAAACCATGTACCCATGAACTACCACCTAGGCAGTGGTCAACATAATGGCAACTGTGTGTATGGGATGCAGCTGGACAGTACTCTTTCCTTTGACCACACCAGATAGGTAGTCGTATGTGGCACCCCTAATCATGACAGGATGCCATCCAGGAATATAGAGATAATTGCTCAGCCATACTCAACACCCATGTGACCCATAATAGATCACATATTTCCTTTAAGGGTTATTGCCCATGTGTAGATGGCCTACACTGCCCTTCCCAATCCCTAGCTGCACTATGTAGCATGCAGCCTACTCTGAATAAAGCCATGTCCAACCCAGAGGTGTTGGACATGCTACACTTAACACATCCTGATCCCAAATAAACACATACTTCATGAACATCCACCTTTCTAGTACAAGGATCACAACATGACTGACAGATCTCTGTCCCATACACTTAACATACTCTTGCCATACTATGCATCCCTGTCCAGCAAAGCTGCACATCGCCATTCTCTGTGACATGGTGTGATGACCGCATGCTAAATATATCAGTACCCCTGTGGATCAGTTCTGTGGCACTGCTTGAACTGGCCACTGAAACTTACCTGTCTGTTGTGTACAGCTAGGTAACCTGTCTGCCTAGGCTAATAAATGGCCCAGGGCATATAGCCTACTAGATCACTATGACCATATATGCTATAGTTGATATCCAACCCTGCAAATACCATCAGGCTAGCTATTGTCCCATGTGTTACACATGTGCAACACAGGCAATACATGGCAGGATGCTACACAGCTGTGCAGTGCCATGTAGATGTATATGGCAAACCACATACATGCTTGCAAGTCTGCAGGGCCACAGGTCATGTCCCTAATGGCTATGTATGACTATATATGTGACATATACACAGCATTAAGGTCAATTGCATTAATAGGTTCATAGGTTGGTATTAGGCTATTGGCTCTAGGGCCTATACAAGCCTAGCCATAACAATTCCCTGGCTATTTCTTCCCACACTATTTACTTCCCTGGACCCCTGTCTAGCAGGGTGACTGACATGATCCCTGGGGTGAATTTTCTTTCTCCCATCCAATCGTCAAGGTTCCTTTTGAAGAGGGCCAAAGAGGCACTCTGCTTGACATGTATGGGCAATCTATTCCAGAGTCTAGGGAGTCTCTGGGTCAGGAACCTATCCCTCCAGCATGTTTTGTTTATTGTGATGACAAGGTTTAGATCCCTGGAGCATGTGGCTCTGAGGGATTGGGATTTCTTTAAGTGTAGCATGTCCAACAGCTCTGGGTTTGACATGGCCTTGTATGTTAAGCAGAGATCGCCTCTGAGTATAGCTGGAGTTTTTTAAGGCGGTCAGTGTAGGGCATCTGCTTTAGGCCTGTGATTCTTTTAGTGATGTATTTATGTGTCCTTTTCAGTTGTTGCAGATGTCTTGAGAGGTACATACCAAACGGGGCGTTGTATTCTATAATGGTTCTAATGAGGGATGAGTACAGTGGGACAATGACCTCCTTTTTACTGGATGAAAAGCCCATAGTGATGAGGTGTGCCACATAGAAGGATTTCCTAACTGTTGTGGCGATGTGGTTATCGAAGGTGAGACCACTGTCCACCTGTGTCCTTAAGTCTCTTTTCACACTTAATGTGAACACATCCAGGCATGTGCTGATAAGTAAAGACACCAGTACAGGCAAACAGACATGCCCACATCAAGACAACATCCACATGGTGTATGAGCAATGTCATCACATGACACACACATATATGGTGATAACATCACATCACCAGTTAGTGTCAAATGTGTGTGACTTATACAGGTCAGTGGTGTTAGTGTCATGTAGATTTGCAAAGACGTATTTGTAATCTTAATAAATGTAATACACATGTATGTTCAGCTGTATTTCTTTACTTCTCTGTGAATTACTGTGACCTGTCTCCATCATTATGTCTTCCAGGTATGCCACGTAGCAGACTGCCAGCGTACAGCCACTTGGAGGATGAGGTCCTTGTCCCATACCTCCTTGACAACCATAAAACACTCTTCAGCCATGTGCCACAGGATGCATAGCAGCGGGATGCCCTGTGGGAGGAACTCTGCAGGAGGGTAAATGATGTTGGCAGTCACAATCACACCTATCAGCAGGTGCACCAACACTGCATTGACCTCATAAGATGAGCGAAACAGCATGCTAATGCAATCGTCAGGGAACAAGGTGCAACAGGTGGGGGGGCACTCACCTAGCCCCCACTCACATGTACCGAGGAGCTACTGGCCAACCTGGGGACACCTGCAGACCTCCATCCACAAGCTTTAGCTGGTATTGTGGAGGTGGGTGTCTCTCAACCACCGAGCCTGGAGTTGCCTGGTAAGTCACTACTGCACATATAACACAACTATATTTCACATAGTTACATGTGTTACTGTACAATATGTAATGTAACATCATATGCAAGGCATGTATACACACATGCCACATACTATAGTCTGCTACTCTATGTATGCACAGATGTGCATACTCCATAGTATAGTGTATTGTACTGGTGTATGTGCTAACATGGACTTTGCACCCTGTAGCTATCACACAGGTGTGGATAATGATCTTACTGCTGTGACACTCTTGTTTAGGTACCTCTGGCATTTTGCAGTGACAGCAGCCTGTGTTTCGTGAGATTGTTCTTATTTACCAGGCTTGATAATGCACGGATCATATTAATTGCATGCTATCTGCCATAACACATACACATAATGTATGGAGGGCCTGTTAATAGACACTGGTCAGACCTGCAGTGCATCACAGTGGTTACTCATGTGAAACAACTGAAGACTATATGAAACACCTACACTAAACCTTCCAAACTGTCATTGCCAGATGTGTGGACAACAGTGAATACAATGGTAGAGGTGTGTTTCACTGTAGGGACAGGTACTACATATCAGCATTACACATGTTGGGAATACAAACAGTACTGTACGGAGCGCATATGTGTGCACACACTCTAAATGTGTTGGAGCTGGAGTATGACCAGCCCACAGGATACACCCTTGTGGATTATACCCTTGCTATGAATGTCACACAATGTCATGTGCTATCTGACATGTCCATGACATGTAGTGGGCTGACTGAAACACTGCTCAACTATCCTGCAAAACATGTCTCACATCCCATACATACCACCCTTTGTCTGCATAACCCTGTCCTCAGTGGAGCATATGACATCTATGAGTGTATGTCATATGGGATAACACTGACATGTGAAATAAGATGGCCATCACAACCATTGGACAGAACATGTGTACACATGGTCATGGAGGATGGCCAGAGATATGAAGCAACACACACAGTAGAAGTGATGTACATGTGTGTACACCCTGTTGTACATTGACTCAACACAATACAACTATGGCCTTTGTGTAATGGTGATATTGCAGATGTGAAACACTAAACATCATACAGGCCTGTGCACAGCTTGTGTAGGCATAACATGAAACCACCACATAACATGTCTTGATCATCTTGAGTGTGTCACGACATGAAAGCATTCACCTATACCGTATCCAAATACATACATGTGTTGCACAACATACACATACAACCACATCAGGCCACAGATACAGTACATTCACCTTGCTGGTGTCAGACATCACTGTCATGCCTGCTCCTCATGTGTGTGAGGTACACAGATGGCATGTGGGATATAGAGTACTGCTACGTTAGCCATGTGTGGGCATAGTTGCTAGGCATCAGTAATATGGTTGCAGATGTGCAGGGGTGTCATCCGTATACCCTTCTGTGACCTGTGTCGCACATTCCACATTAAGATTTAGTGTGTATACACCTCAGTGACGTGGGTCACATTCCACATTAAATATGTATTGTATATGAACATAGTCATGGCTTTGAACTGTGTCAGTAGCTCACATTGTATAGCAATTGTGAAGCCACATGATGCCCTGCAATGGCTATGCACATCAGCTCAATGTGCAGTATGTCACTGCATATTTGTAGGGTGGACAGACAACATTGCATCAGCTGAAGGCCCATGTTAATATAACATGTCCCTGCATTGGGACACCATTACCGTACTGTAGATTGGAAAGGAAACCATTGTGTTACACATGTATGCATGTCATTCAACACGTCAGCAGAAGACATGTCAGACTACATGTGATTGGCAAGGTCATACGCCACACAGCAGGCCGGTGTACTGTAAACCTGTGCTGGTCTGTGGAACCATTGCAAAGTAGGGATAGTCATGTCAAACATATGTGTACAGCCACATGCACAATGTCTAGACACAGCTCAGGGGTAGGCAGAATAATGTTGAACAAACATGCACTGCTTTGGGGGAGATATGCAAGCTAGGGCTCAGGCAAACATAGTATGCAGTTGACATACCCTACTGCTCATGTCCTCACACATAGGGGCAGTGGTCAACACAAAGCATCAGTGGCAGATGTACAAAGGTCAGCGATGGTCTGTTAACATAGATTCATAGATTATAGGTTCATAGATTAGTACTAGGCTAACTGCCCTTGGGAGCCAATTTTTAAGCCTAGCCAATTATCCCTTGTGAGACTCGAACCCTGCACCTTGTGTTTGTAAGGCAAACACCTTAACCATTAGACCACATGTGGTGTATGTTGCACACACCATGGCAGTGCAGTGTAATGGTGCAAAGTGCATGCATTGTGTTGCAGGTATGGGGCATAGGCTACTAACACAAATGGTGCAATACAGGTATGTATGCTAACCACCACTATAATTGTGTAAGTTGCATGCCATCTGCTATAACACATGCATGCTGTTGTGTGCAACTCAGGGATGTATGATAACTACCACTATAATTGTCTAAGCTGAAACTATAATTGTCTAAGCTGAATGCCATCTGCCATATCACCTGCATGTAGTGTGTGTACCTGTGTGTCTGTGTGTCTGTATGTGTCTGTGTGTCTGTATGTGTCTGTGTGTGTCTGTCTGTGTGTGTGTGTGTCTGTGTATCTCTGTCTGTGTGTGTGTCTGTGTGTCTCTTTCTGTTTGTGTGTGTGTGTCTGTGTGTCTCTGTGTGTGTGTCTAATATAACTTGTAATGTACAGTTTTTGTCTTCCCCTCACAGGTGTTAATGTAGGTGCATTGCCCTCCTGCAATCCACCTGATGTTAATGTCCCCACAGACTCTAGCAGTGATGATGATAGTATGATTGAGGCACAGACAGGGTTTTCAGGGGCTGAATCTATGCCATTGGTTGCCATTCCACCTGTCTCCCCCTCATCCTCGCACACAGTTCCCCTGCCTACACATACCCCATCACCACTGGCCATAGAGGAAGGACAGTTGGCGGGTGGTAGCATGGAACAGGGAAGTGTGGAGACTATGGAAGATGTGCCTGCACACCATGATCCCAGTCAACTGCCTGGTGATGTCTCACACAGGCATGTGCCCAGCGCTGCTCATAGGAGGACCACTATCCAACATGCCCTTGCGAGACAAAGCACATCAGCTTGAGTCACCAGACGCATGCTTCAGGCTGTAATGGAGGCACAGGCATGTGCTGAATGGCACAACAGAGAAGGCCTGAGGCTTCAGGGAGCTGCTGTCCATTCATTAACTGACAACATCCAGGCACTTGCAAATGCTCACCATCATCTTGCAGATGTTTTGGATAGACAATTGAGTGACATGGTGGGAGTCCTTGACCGTGGCATGTCAATCCTCTAGCATGGAATGTCTGTGCTGGAACTTCTGGTGGGAGTTAGGTGTCAGGCACGTGGACGTAGGTCAGCTACTTCACCTGTTGAAGGTCTATGTGAACATGCTATTGCACATGCCCGCTCCAATAGTGGCGGTAGCAGCAGCAGTGCAGCTGGTGCTGTGCAGTCCACACCAGAACACAGCAGGCCACGTGCACGTGGTCCTGGATGGTCCCAATAGGGACACAATTCCAGTGGACATGTGTCATCAGACAGTACTCAATCTGAACCTCTGTCTGATAGTGCCTGTACAACCCCTGGCAGGCGCAGGTCACGTGGCCATGGCCAGACACCATGAACTGCGAAACCTGCCTTGTACAGTCTGCAGCTGTCAATAATACCCCCGTGTAGGCCAGGCACATGCCAGACCTGTGTGCATGCATACACACACACAACGGAAACAAATGTAGGGCACCTCAACACACACAAGCATAATATCCACACACACCCAATGATATCACAGGCCCTAACACACACACACACACACACACACACACACACACACACACACACACACACACACATGATGTCATCTAATGGCGCAGCCTAGGTCTGTGGCAAACATTATCACCCTGTGCATATGATGATGCCTGTGCCACATCCCTGTCACCCACACCATCGGTGCAGGGACATGCTCATATGGTCTGATGCACAGGGTGAACATACTAGGTAGACAATTGTAGATTAATATTGTTTAGTGTTGACAGGCAGCAGACATACCATGTATTACAGTTTTAGAATGCATTTTGTACATTTGACAGTATGTATCATGTGTAACAACACTAACAGCATGTTGATCTTGATGTTCTGCCTTCCTCTTTCAGGTGTAGTTGCATGTGCAGGGGGATGTCGATGTTTGTGGTTAGTGTCCCATATGTACATGTTGACTACCCACAGGTCAGTATGAAAATACCTGCATGAACTTTGTAGCTTCCACATCACAGTTATATTCTCCCATGTTTCATTTATGTTTACTGTTCTAATGATCCAAGAGCATGATAGCTGTGCAGTAAGCTACTGTGTTCAGAGCTGTCACATCCATAGTGGGTGACATCACAGGTATAGTTACCTGGAGCAGGGAGAAGGTAAAAGAGTGGTATGGTGGATGACAAGGGTAAAGGCCAGTTGAAATAGTGGCTTCTTATTGGGAAGCAGTAATACCCACTGCCATGACATCATGCAAACACAGACACACCCACACACTCAGGGATTCACAGACACAGTAACACACACTCTGACACACACACACACACACACACACACACACACACACACACACACACACACACACACACACACACACACACACACAGTTGCCAGTGTTCAGATGAGAACCCCTGCCTATGTGCATATCATCATTATAGTACTATGCAATTACTAAACGTGCCACAGAGATTACACATGTACAGGTAGTGGGAATGGCCTAAGATTGAGGACATCGCCAGGGATACTACAGTGCAGTGAGTGCATGTGGGGAGGGGGGTCCATCAGTAGGTTATGTAACAACAGGTCACACCCCAGGGTGTACATGTTAACAGGTGGTTAGAATGCATATCTACGATTGATGATATCAACAGGGATGCTAGACTGCATTAAGTGGATGGGTGGAGGGGGCATTAACATTTCACTATGGTAAAATACAGCCTCACTCCAGGGACCGGACAGCCATACACACAGACAGCCATACATACACATACACACACACACACACACACACACACACACACACACACACACACACACACACACATTGTGGCATTCACAAAGATATACACCTATGTCACACACATACAGGCACTTTGCATGTGTGAGGTTCAATCACCTGCCTATATCTTTCTTTCTACACTTCACTCTGTACTGGTGTCAACAACAGTGTTCAGGAGAGTGAAAACATGTGGGATGTATTCCCAGCCATACGTGACATATATGGACACAAACACACACCCACATGTGCCAGTACTGTGAATCAAACACCTGCCTATCTCATGATAGGTATTACAAAAGTATAGCACTATCTCATTCGCTACAAAGCTTACTGACTCTTTCCTTTGCCAACTGTGCTGTAAATATGCACAATATATGCTCAGGGGAGGTATTACTGTTACAGGTGTCATGAGGTTTGCCTTCAGTGTCATCCATACTGCATTCTGCATTGTCTGTCTTCCACTTCAATTAACAAAACCTGACCTTAGCAGTTACACAGGTTATTGTAGGAATGGTTGTAACAACCCAGTGAGCTTTCCTCAGTAATCATTCATCTGCAAAGAAGCCCCACCACTTAGTAGTCATGTCCAAACATCTGTCCATACCTCATGTACGGCTTACTGTACTTAGAGCATATCACCATATGCAGTTGGCAATGTTGAGGTTGTATTGCAACAACATGATGTACTAAGACAACAGTCACCTTCAGACATCAGACACTGCACACACATGGAATCTACACAAACATCAATACATATACACATATGCGGTCTACATCAGTAAGTGCACTAGCAGGTCAAGAGGATACATTCCACACCTTCCCCACGCCATGTGTGAAGCATAGCCGAGCATTACACCATAATGGATGTTGTATTCATGTACTGGTAGGACACCACCACCTTCACCGAGTAGCCAAGTATACATATATGACAACAGCAGCGGGACACACACAGCATTATTCCATGTCATGCTCCTACAAACTGTTACTTGACAGTGCCATGGTGAAGCCAGAGCACTGTACTGGTCAACAGTGAGCACATCATATTTGCCACATACACCTCATGTTTACTGGAAGAGTGCCAGCAATGTGCTCTGTTAGAGCTAGGCAGTACACTCATTCAAGCATGTGCGAGGTCTGTGGCTTGTAAACATCTCACCCCAGCACGTACTGGCTATTGTGGTACTAAGGCTAATGTCCAGACATCACACAGCATGCATGGCTTGCAATTGTTGACATGGGGTATATGTAGGAGCTGTGGCCACACATGGCTGTACATGTCATGAGCATATCACCTGTGACTACTCAGGAACATACAGAGCAGAGCTGGATTTCCCTGAGTCTGTCAATACAGGCCTTGTGTAGGTCATGTGATCCTGTTATTTGGGTATGTTTGTAGGCATTGCATTAGGTGGACATGTCTAATGACATACATGCCACATGGGGTGTTGTATGATATGATAGGTGTCATGGGTGACCAGTAGAGAGGGAATATTACCTCTGTTAAAATAGATATCAAATCTTGTGTACTGTTAGCATGCTATCTGCCATGTGCATGTGTGTAATGACTGTAGCCACCTGAATGTAGAAAGGATAACAAAAGCTATGGTAATGTCATTTATGTTGTATGAGTGTGGGATGTACATATCCAGGGCAGGTACAGTTAGGTCATATCCAGCCATGAGGGTGTTGTTTACTGGTGTACAGCAACAGTCGAAAGTGTTAATGCTGACAACATCCGAGGGACCCTAGTATATGTACAACTGAGCTGGTTACAAACAGTGGTATTATTGCATTGCATAACACATTATGCAG
Organism: Protopterus annectens; assembly: GCF_019279795.1. Classification (NCBI taxonomy): domain Eukaryota; kingdom Metazoa; phylum Chordata; order Ceratodontiformes; family Protopteridae; genus Protopterus; species Protopterus annectens. The sequence continues at coordinate 420,002,358 of NC_056730.1, read as the reverse complement.
CTGTGTCTGTACATGGGTACTTTGCACAGTTGATGTAGGCCTAGGTATAGTCCACCAGTTGAGGGTTATCTGGTGGTCTATCATACTATGTCATACCACATATGGATGTGTGTTGGTAGTCTGGGGACAATGTGGTGGATGTATATGAGGATACAACCTAGAATGCAGCATTTGCCACTGTCACCTGTACCTGACTCATCTGTGATGAGTTATGTCAGAGTAGTGGTCTTTAAATGTGAGTAATCTTTATGAATATGTGGACACAACCACCTGGAATGGTCCATACCACTGTTATGGCCCACATGTCTGGATCTGAGTTATATGGTGGTAGTGCAATTGTGCACTACAGAGCCTTCATCCATGTGTTCCTCACTGCACAGATGTCAGTATTCTCCACTGTAGGTTCTACATTGAGCAAATGGATTACTAAAGCCACACATCTAGCACTGGTTAGCATAAGCATCCAATGCAATTGTCTTGTAGGTGTCAGGGTGTTACTTCTGGGTGTAGGACATTTGCCTTGGAATGTGGCTATATGGGTAAATGCAACCTAGGTATTATCTACACACACGCGAAACATGGATGCATGTGCTCTGTGTTGAAGGCTTGTCTTCAGTCATGACAGCCAGGAATGACATACACTGGACAACCTCATAATAACAGCAGAACATTGGCTCATTGTTTTGGTCTAGCAGTTACCACTCGTACCATGACATCACTGTGAGTGGCAGTAATGTGCTTGGTAGCAAATACCTCATCTAAGGTGACAGACAGCAGCAGAAATTGTGTATATGACCAATGTGAGATATACTTAGGGTAGCGGTCCTGCTAATAATGACAGTACTAACACAGCCGGGAGAGTTCATCTTGACACCTGCACCTCAGTACCATTGCACAATGTGGCTTACACATTATGCTTGCACATGCCACTGTTCCATGTATAATGCCACTGTCCACAACCTGCTATCAATGTATGCCTTTCAGGGCAGCAAGGTGTGTGACACATGCTGTAGGTAGCATCCGCCTGTGTGTCCCAGGTAACCTATTGTCTGTCATGTCCACACATGCATGAATGTTTATACTTAACATATATATGTCAGTACTTCATGTACATGTATGCATGCGTATCACACAGCACAGACACAGATATATCATTTACGGGCCACATACAGGTATCAGGTACTAAACCAGTATGATGTGCATATATACTGACAGATAAGATGTACATAGCTGTAAACCTGTGTGTTTACAATAGGAGTCCATTACAATGTGTTCTGTACATGTAAGTGTATGAGCATGCACACTGTGGCCTTCTGTGGTTAGAATTGGAGTGCATCCCAAACAGCCCTGTGCTACTAAGTGTATGAGCATACCCACTGCCACCTTGTGTAATTTGAGTCAGTGCATCCAACAAGCCCTTTGTTACTAAGTGTATGAGCATGCCCAGTATAACCTTGTGTAGTTGTAGTCATAGTGCATCCCAAACAGCGCTGTGCTACTAAGTGTATGAGCATGCCCACTGTAACCCTGTATAGTGATAGTAGTTGTCCATTCCACAGATGGGCATACTCCAGTTCAAGTTCCCGTTGTGCTACAACTATAACTCTCAGGCCTACCTGCAGATGATGTGTCTTGTTTGTGCATACAGGTTGTAATGGGCACCTACTTTAAACACACAGGTTTACAGCTATGTACTTTGTGACTGTCAGTCTCCCTGTTGTTGTCCTCAATCTTAGAAGGACATTCTGACGGCCTTGGAATGTGTAATCTCTGTGGCACATCTCATAACTGCATAGTACTGTAATAGTGATCTGTAGATAGGAAGGAGTTCTGATCCCACCACTGGCAACTGTGTGCATGTGTTTTTGTGTGTGACAGCAAATGCCTGAGTGTGTCAGCAAATAGCTGAGTGTGCTTGTGTGTGTGTGTCTCAACAAATGCCTGAGTGTGTGTGTCAGCAAATGGCTGAGTGTGGTTGTGTGTGTATTTGTGTCTGCATCCTGTCATGACAGCGGGTTTTGCTGCATTCCAAAGAGATGCCTTCTTTTGCACTGGCCTTTATCTTTGTCAACTGCTAAACTTCCCCTTCCCCACTGCAAGTAATCAGTCTTATAATGTCACCCAGCTCAGAAGTGGAATCAGAGTAAGTGTAATTGTATGTGTTCTGTGGCACATACCCCAACTGCATACCACTGTACTAATTACCTTTACATAGGCAAGACGTGCATGCACAATACTGGCAAGTGTGTGCGTGTTTGTGTATGTGACTACCCTGTAGCCAGGCATACACGTGTAATGTCTTTTAGTACACCATGGTAGCCACCTGTGGTGACTGGTGTCTACAATGTATTACACAGTTAGGAATGGTAAAGAATACACAGTCAAAGCATGACTACAGTTGGGTATGTTATTTTCCTGTGCCACTGTCGAGCAGCGACACAGAAGTGGTCTCTGGGGTGTAAATCTATACCCATCATTCCCCCACTCTAACTCCACAATCCCCAGGGTAGATTACATTAGCCATCATTCCCCACCCCAAACTCCACATACACAACAACCGTCCCTTCTCTGGTGAACTGCTTAAGATTTAAATGTTATAACACAAGAGATGCCTCTGTTTTGTGTACATGTCAATTCCTTTGGAACCCTTCTGTGTCACAAAGGGTGTTCAGATATATATATATATATATATATATATATATATATATATATATATATATATATATATATATATAGATATGGCTATAGCTGTGTCTGTGTATATGTATATGTATATATATATCTATATATATATATATATATATATATATATATATATATATATATATATATATATATATATATGTGTGTGTGTGTGTGTGTGTGTGTGTGTGTGTGTGTGTGTGTGTGTGTGTGTGTGTGTATATACACATCCCATAGGTGCATATATATATATATATATATATATATATATATATATATATATATATATATATATATATATAAAACATTTGTACAGATGTAGACTTGTCTTTTTTATTTCACAGAGTACAGTACATTCAAGGGTACTGTACATATGTACACAAAGTGACTGTTCCCTTTGTTTTCAGTACTGTGGAATACCTGTAGTAAGATGTGCATTATACACTCCATGCACCGTGTATACAACCCAGATGGCTTAGTGGTACGTCCAGTGACCTCAGTGTCCATGGTCCAGGGTTCAAGACCTGCAAATCTTGTTGATATGTCAATTAGGACTGCAAAAGACACTTTTAAGCAGGTGTAAATGGGTTTTCATGACAGTAAGCAGCAAGTACACGCAGGTAACAGACATATACAACTTGCAGTACATTTGAAATGCCCTTCTTTGGCAATCCTGCTGATATCACCCACCTACGAATACACCTCTGGGACTGCTGTAACCCAGTAATCTCCATGGCGTGTGCTGTAACTGTGTAATGCTGTAGTGTGTTAAACTGGTTTGGTAGGTGTTCTAATCCCAGACAGCCCAAGTGTGTGTGTGTCTGCCTGCCTATGAAAGAAACAATGTTTTTAGAGTATGCACACTCTTTACAATTTGCATACTCACCTTTGGCAATCCTGCTGATGTTACCCACCTAGAAATACACCTCTGGGACTGCTGTAACCCAGTATTCTCCATAGCACATGCTGTACCTGCATATTGCTGTGGTGTGATAAACTAGTTAGGTAGGTGTTCTATTCCAAGCCAGGCCAACTGTGTGTGTCTGTCTGTCTGCCTAAGAAAGTAACAGTGCTTTTTAGAGTATGCACACTCTTTACAATTCACATAACCACCTTTGGCATTCCTGCTGATGTCACCCACCTAGAAATACACCTCTGGGACTACTGTAACCCATTATTCTCCGTAGTGCATGCTATAACTGCGTATTGCTGTAGTGTGATAAACTAGTTAGGTAGGGGTTCTATTCCAAGAGAGCCCAAGTGTGTGTGTGTGTCTGTCTAAGAAAGGAACAATGCTTTTTAGAGTATGCACACTCTTTACAATTCACATAACCACCTTTGTCAATCCTGCTGTTGTCTCCCACCTGGTAATACACCTCTAGGACTGCTGTAACCCAGTAATCTCCGTAGTGCGTGATGTAACTGCGTAATGCTGTAGTGTGATAAACTAGTCAAGTAGGGGTTTTATTCCAAGACATGGCAGGTGTGTGTGTGTGTGTGTGTGTGTGTGTTTGACAGTCAGAGCCTGTGTGGAGGTGGCTGTGAGTGTCTAACCTCTGGACATGTTGGAGAGTGGATTTTGTAGTTTTCCTATATGGTGTCCATATTATATGTCACAATGTCCACCTCACGAGGAGTACAGATGTCAATCAGCCAAGGGACTGTGTTGGCAAGCCATACCCCTACATCTGGCAAAAGGCCTGGTGAACAAAGTATGCAACCCTACTATTACCCAGAATGCAATCTGAACCTATGTGTCATACACAAACACACTTGCCTAGAATATCCCACTATGTTGCTAGTACCCTGCACATTGATGACAGCTAGTAGGCAAGGTGTGATTGCAGTGGGCTGCAGAGGGCATGGCACCCTGTCCAGCAGTACAATAAGCACATAATTGCGGACAATGTGCCTTCCCTATGTTCCCCACTGGATGCCTGCAACATATGTGGTACCATCAAATGTTAATCACAGAGGCCATACAATGCCTTACACATGCGCCCTGTATGCACTGATGCTACTGACACTAGGGAATACCTGTATCATGCTATCAATGCAGGTGCAGGGTCAACCTGCTGTCTATAAGCAGGTCCTGCCACACCAGGCCAGTATTGGCATATCTGAGGATAACAGTCTGTGTACACAATGTGTGCCAGTCAAATCAGGTACACTTGTACATGTCACTGTACGTTATCGTGGGATGTGCGCTTCCCAGGCAATGTCCATGTCAAGGATTATCAAACACAGACATGGCATGCATTGCAAAGCAATGGCCATACACAATGGTAACCAGGATGTCAGGGCAGTTCATACAATACCCATCTGTGTGGGACATTGCAGACACTACACCCCTGTACCACACTGCACACCATTGTCAGGTGACATGATGCCAAGGATTACCCCTCACCCAGCCTTGTACAGCCATCTTGCACAGCCAACCACTACACACCCATGAAGCAATGCACACATGCATGTCAGTACTGGCACCTTGTGTCTGCATGTGGGGTATGATGCTCCCAACCAAAGTCACACCCAGTATAATTCCCATTGGCATACCGACTGATGTCAGACACGTTCACATGCCCTAGCCCATAGAACCTCCGGATATCCCCTATGGTGCATGTAGTACCTGTGCATTACTGCAGTGTGGCAAACTAAGTAGTTAGGAAGTGTATTTGTGGGCCTGGCAAAGTGTGTCAATGTGAATTCATTGGAGAGTGTGGTTGTGTTGACAATGACATCCATTCATGTGGACAGCCATGTGTGCTACACCTAATGTATGTCTACTATATCTCTGTTGCAGATGTCACTCACCAGCACACATATATGTCCTTACAGCACACCAACATGCCAGCTTTGTGGCACATGGAGTAACTGCATGCACTTGTAATAGTAATGACTAGTCAGTCAGGGGTTTGAACCCCTGTACTGGTAGGTGTGTGACAGATGATGCTTAAGTTTTAGTCTCTAAGCCCTTCTCTGATGTACTTTGCCTCTGTCTGTCCCTCCCACACACTCTCTGGTGGATGTGGAGTTGTACACCTGCTCATCAGCAGCTTGTGTTTTGTAAGTGATAGTCATGATCAGGTGATGGCCTCTGCACCTATTGCAGTCCTCCTCTAGCTGATTGCATGTGGTACAGCTGTGATGATGTTCTCGTAGCCAATCGCATGGAAACACAGTACAATATCTAGGAACATCATGTTGGTGTTTTCCCATGACAGTCGCTGTGAGTGGAACCTGGATCTGGTGTTTGGTAAACGGCATCACAGATGATATCTGGATGTTCCTCAAACAACATACACAGTGGAAAATAGCCTAAAGATAGGAGGGGGATGTGCCAGACATGACTACAGCATGTAAGTGTAGCTATGCTTCATTGAGACAACTGCCAGTTTAACAAGTTGTGTGTGGTAATGGCTAATCTGCACATTTTAAAACTGACAAGACAGTGCTCTGTTTGTGAGGGAACCCCCATCTGTAGGGCCATCTGTGGACTGGTCAGTGTGTGGAACCATTTGTTTCCTGTGTTACTCACTGAACACACATCTGTGAACTGTAGGAGCATAGTGTGAGGATTGCAGTCAGTACATGGTGATAGTGATGAGAGTTACTGCCATTGCATCCCTGATTGGACATATGTCACATGAAACAGTGGTATGACAGTCACTGTCTGGGGTTCTCAGTGACATGCCAATAATGGGCCACTTTCATAGCTGCAGTCACAAGTCTTCTACACTTTGTACAGATGTCATGCAGTATATATGCATGTGTTGTGCTCCCTCTGCAAATGTATACCATCTGTTGTGTTGGGTTGATGGTCATATCTATGCATGCTGTTATAAGTAATCCTGAATGCTGTTGACTATTACTAAGCCATATCTGTGTTAAAACTGCAACACCATAGGCTGTATGGGTTTGGAGGTCCAGGCAGAACCTCCTGTCCTACTTCAGCTGGCCATGGCACAGGGCACCAGCACATCTGGGGCCCAGCCTTGGACCTCCACCTCTGTTGGCTCTGCACCACCTTCTGGTGGAACCGCCACTGAGGATTGGGCTTGTCCCCCCAAGGGAGCAGGTCCAGACAGGAACTTGTCCGCTGTTGTACAGTCCCGGATGTGGTGTGTAGGGAGCTCAATAAGGGGTTTCGAGGCCAGATACACCAGCTCGAGGGCAGAGTGTCACATTTACAGAGTGAGCCTGCCCTACCTAGACAGCCCCCAGCACTGCCACCTTTGCGGCTGTTTTGGTGCAGTGGTGGCTGCCCATGGCTGGGGACCTCCGTCCCACTGTTTCCATCTGGGGGCTCATGGGCTTGTGACTGCCGAACACCCCTCCCTGTCCAAGGTGTATCCCCCACATGTGTCATATACCGACCCTGTATGCTGTTTTGTCTGTCATCCTACCCAACCTATCCTCAATGGGCATACCCACTCTCCTTCCCCCACATCCCACTCTCACCTTACGGAAACAAAAGGCCAATCAGTTCCTAGAACAACATTTGCCCCATACATAGCTGTCCATTTCACACACGTGTCCACTGGACACATGTAACCCTTTTAATATGCATCACAACATACTCCAGTTGTCCTCACCCCTGTCTCTTATGCACACGATCCTGGTATGCACATGACTCCTAAAGGTTCCAGGTACATGTGATGCAGACGACCATTGTACATGCAATACTACCGGTCCCTCTATGGTTACCCCAATTACCTTTTTCATGATGATGATGTTGCACACAGCAACTTGCAAGAGTACTGTTCTTACATAATGACTGGACAGGAACTGTTGTGTTAATGTAAATAAAATGCACAGAGTGATGTATTTGGCCAATGTACAAATGTTTGCATGTATTAATGACACATGTCTGTCTGAGGGAGTCTTGATATTACATAGGACAACACCACTGCATACTACAGGCATTGCTGATGTTTCCCTTTTCATTCCTTTTTAATGCTTTGTTGTCACATGGGATGTTCCTGATATATATAGATATATGTGTGTATCTATATCTGGACATAAACACACACACATACATCTACATGATAGAATACATTTCCTATACTGTTGAATGACTGCGCTGGATGATATGTTTGTGATAACATCCAGTGTCTGTATATCTGCCATGGCTTAGTGATAAATCACATTAGCTGTGTGTGCAGGGTCCTGGTTTTGAACCTTGCAGAGGCCGTTTATTTTGTTGCTTGGCAGAACAAGGCCGTTGGATACGGAGTGATTAAAGCACATTAAAGCAGTTGTGAGCGGGTGTGCATGGGTCTGCATGTAGCTAAGCAATGCCAACCTCCAGTTACAGTTTCTTACACTCCGTTTGCCTCTACATTGCTTCACCAGTGTAATACTCATATATTGGCGGCCAAACAGGCTTACACCCGCTTGTTCCCGCACTTGCAAATGCACTGCATTTGGTGTTTGCATCTGACACTCATACCCCTGGGTGGGAGTGAGGACTACGATATTATCTTGTGATGCCTATTACATTGGATTACATGCCTACAGTATCGGGAATGGCTGCCCATTAGGCGAAAGCATGCCATTCAACTGTATGGAATCCGCGCCCTGTCCAGAGTTTGATTCATATTATTGGTGTGTTCCTCTTACAATCTGCACCTGTCTGGCTAATACATGGGAACTGATACTCTTCAATACAAACAAGTAATTGGGTTTTGGAACCCACATCCTTCAGCCGAGTCATGCTACTGCATACCTAATATTCTATCATCTTTCTAAGGTTGTAAGTGGAATATGTGCTTTCTGTCCCTATCAGACCTCTCAAATGATTGGGGACAAATATCAACTGAATCAGGGACAAGTCATAACAACATCAGGGACACATTTAAATTATTAGTGCTATTAACCCTTTCACACTGACAGGCTCAGAGCATATGAATTCATACACATTTTCTGAGGTAAATGATGTTTATAACCCTTAATTGCTGTCATTATTCATTATGTGTAATTCACCACCTTTCCTCCAAAACTCACTAGTTTTAGGAGGGATTAAATGGGACAGAGTTAGAATTTGAGTTGAAATCAGGGATGTCTCTGGAAATTGGGGACAATTTAGAGGTATGGTCCCTATTTGTTCCCCCAATGCTTTATGTCCTGTCCAGTGGATTTACTCTTAGGGGTTGAGAGGTATGGGTGTCAGCTATGCCCATTTCGGAATATTACTTACATCCCCGGGACGGTCCTAATATGACTGAGTCAGCCAACACCTGCATGCCTAGGCCCATAATTGCATACCCATAGTACCCCCACCTGCCCCTCCTCTACAGTACTCATCCTTACTGTGGGTGCAGGTGGGGTATAAACGCACCACTACACACTGCCCACTCCCCACATGTCATACATTGTGTTGACCCAAGGGTTATCAGGCTTGCACAACCTACTGGTCCATGTACGTCTACAGCCTGGTTTGATGAATCATTACTGGGACTGACTCCGATGATCATTAATTTTTGGGTGCCCCACAAGGGACATCGATGTCTATGTTTCAAGATTAGACCTGCCAGGTCTCTCCCACTGGTAGTATCCTGCCGGTGGTCTGGGAAGCAGTGGTGTGTTTACTTTTATTGTGTGTCTGTATGTCTCACCAGCCTAGCTGGGGGTGGGGTGGGGGGTTGCTGCTATGTGTTACACGTTTGTTGATTGGACCCTTCACCCCCATATGCACGGCCTGTGAACATATTTAATTCATAACTGCTGTATCATATCCTAGCTATATACATGTGTATAGTTACAGTCACATATATATATGAGGAACACACCAATAATATGAATCAAACTCTAGACAGGGTGCGGATTCCATACAGTCGAATGGCATGCTTTCGCCTAATGGGCAGCCATTCCCGATACTGTAGTTCATTTTGTAGTTCATGTAGTACACAGCCTGGGATGTCATCTGGTCCCATGGATGCTGTATTCTTAGCTTTGGAGAGTGCGGTTTCTACCTGTGCGGCCTTGATTACTGGAATTTGGCAATCTTTTGGTATTGATATATATATATCTATATCTCAAACAACATATGGGTCTATGGGTGTCTGCATATGTATATATCTATATGTGGGTATGTATATGTATTCTGCCTCTGTATGTATACATTTGTACTATGGAGAAGGAGAGGCTTATCTCTATGTCGCTATTGGTAGATATACACACACATACCTCTACATATATACATCTCCATCTGGTTATTCCGTTCCTTGCCATATAGATTACACTTTGCTGTAGTGGGACTCGTAGTGTGTGTGGCTGCTCATTGGGCGATGCCTCTGCCCAATGAACACATTTGCTTACATCCTTGGGGCTATCCATATAGGCCCAAATCAGCCAACACCTGCACACCTAGACCCATAAGTAGCTACCCATAGTTCCCCCACCCGCACCTCCTCTACAGCACCCATCCTTACTCTGGGTCCTGGTCGGACCTGAACACACCACTACACGCTGCCCACTCTCCACTTCACGGGACCCATGTCATACAATTGTCTCAACCTATGGGTCATCAGGCTTTCCCACCCTTGTATTCCGGGTATGTATACACCCCAGCCAGAATGGTCGGTGTATCACCTTTTTTTGGTCTTGTCAATTTTTGGGGTGTCCCGCAAGGGATGCTCCTGTCTGTGTTCCAAGATTAGATTTCACGGGTGCACTGTGTACCCCCCCAGTTGTATCCTGCCTGTGGTCTGGGGAGCAGTGGACTATTTATATTGTTTGCGGGTTTGTGTGTATGTTTCCCGTGTCTGGCTGGGGTCGTGGAAGATCATGCTACATGTTTCATGTTTCTTGCTTGGGCCCCTCACTTCCATTGGCATAGCCTGTGAACATATGTCATTCTTATGTGCTGTTTCCTATCATAGCTGTATATCTGTGTATATGTACGCACACACACACACACACACACACACACACACACACACACATATATATATATATATGTATGTGTATATATATATATATATATATATATATATATATATATATATATATATATGTATATGTCTGCAGCTATATATATATATATATATATATGTATATATATATATATATATATATATGTGTATGTATACATATATATATATATAGATATGTATACATATATATATATATATATATATATATATACATATATATATATATATATATATATATATAGAGGTTCATAGGTTCATAGTTTGGTACTAGGCTATCGGCCCTAGGGCCTATGCAAGCCTAGCCATAACAATTCCCTGGATATTTCTTCCCACAATATTTACTTCTCTGGACCCCTGTCTAGCAGGGCGACTGTCATGATCCCTGGGGTGAATTTCCTATCTCCCATCCAATCATCAAGGTTCCTTTTGAAGAGGGCCAATGAGGAGCTCTGCTTGACATGTATGGGCAGTCTATTCCAGAGTATAGGGAGTCTCTGGGTCAGGAACCTATCCCTCCAGCATCTTTTGTTCATTGTGATGACAAGGTTTAGATCCCTGGAGCGTTTGGTTCTGAGGGATTGGGATTTCTTTAAGTGGAGCATGTCCAACAGCTCAGGGTTTGACATGGCCTTGTATATTAAGCAGAGATCACCTCTGAGTAGACAATATGCCACAGAGTATAGCTGGAGTTTTTTTAGACGGTCAGCATATGGCATCTGCTTTAGGCCTGTGATTCTTTTAGTGAGGTATTTCTGTGGCCTTCCCAGCTGTTGCAGATGTCTTGTGAGGTACATACCAAATGGGGCATTATACTCTATAATGAGTCTAATGAGGGATGAGTACAGTGGGACAAATCCTTTTTTTCTGGATGAAAAGCCCTTAGTGATGAGGTGTGCCACATAGAAGGATTTCCTGACTGTTGTGGCGATGTGGTTATTGAAAGTGAGACCACTATCCACCTGTGTCCCTAAGTCTCTCATCACACTTTTGATGTTTAGTGTCCTGCCACCTATGTGGTAATTCATGGGTACATGTTTTTTTACAAAGGGGATAACTATACATTTCTTGGCATTAAGCTTGTGCCCATGGCTCTGGCACCAGGCATCTGTTTCTGTAAGGCCCTTTTGTAGAATATCCACATCATTTGGGGATTCAGTAATGGCTCCCAGTTTGCAGTCATCTGCGAACTTTGTTAACCAGAGTCCGTTATTGTTGGCCTGTACTTCAGAGAAGCAGATGCCAAACAAGAGTGGTCCCAGGACTGAACCTTGAGGTACTCCACTTGTCACTTGTCTGGAGCTGGATTTGGAGTCGGCTACTTTTACAGTCTTGGTTTTGTCAGTAAGCCAACTGGCAACCCATAGAGTGATGTAGGGATTTATGCCCAGCTTAGTAAGTTTATCTATGATTCCAGAGTGGGGGATGGTGTCGAAGGCCTTGGCAAGGTCCAGATAGGCTGTGTGGACCACCTTACCCTCGTCCACAGCTCTGGAGACTGATCCTAAGAAGTCAGTCAGATTCAGGAGACAAGATCGGCCCTTCACAAACCCAAACTGGGTGGGTTCCAGTGTTTGAAGGTTGCCAATGTCTTTGTTTATAAGTTCCATGATAATGCGTTCCATGCCCTTGCAGATCAGGCTTGTGAGACTGATGGGATGGTAGTTCCTGGGATCCAAGGATGATCCTCCCTTGTGGAGCGGGATAACTGTAGCTGTGCACCACTCAGTGGGCATGAAGCCTGAGGTGAGGCTATGATTAAACATGACACTTAGGTGAGGTGCCAGTTCATTTTGTAGTTCATGTAGTACACAGCCTGGGATGTCATCTGGTCCCATGGATGCTGTATTCTTAGCTTTGGAGAGTGCGGTTTCTACCTGTGCGGCCATGATTACCGGAATTTGGCAATCTTTTGGTATTGAGTTGGGCCCTTTAGGGGGTGAGAGGGTGGGGTAAAGTTGGCACTAAATCGATCTCCCAGGATATTGGCAATATCCTTGGGATCAGTATATTTAATGACATAACTATAGAATGCCTTGTGGTCGTCTTTCGAATCTTTGGCAATTTTATTTTCGTAACTAGCTTTTAAGGATTTTTATGAGGGATCCCAGCTTCTTACTGATGCTGGTGAGGGAGTTTTTTGCATTCTGAGATTTTCCTCTTTTCTGCAACAGTTTCTTCCTTCTGTTGTATAGTTAGTTTATAGCAGGGGACCACCAGATTGGCTTCCTTTTTTTGGAGAAGAGCATCTTGGTTCTATTTGGGATGGCACGATTCATGCACGAGTGGATGTGCTCGTACAGTGCCTTAGTGTAGGATTCTGCAATCAAACTTCCAGATCCCGTCTGCGTGGGTGTCATGAAGTTTATATATATGTGTGTATATATATATATATATATATATATATATATATATATATATTTTATATATATATATATATATATATATATATATATATATATATATATATATATATATATATATATATATATATATATATAGATATATATATATGTGTGTGTGTGTGTCTGTAAAGCAATGCATACCCCGCGCAAATGCACTTACACACGCTTACTAGTGTTTATATATGCTTAAACCTGCTTACTAGTGCCTTATTCATTATGACACTGACACTTCACTCCAGTTCACTTTTAATTGTTATTTTGCAGGTTATACAGCAAACAGATGTCGCAATATGTTCATGTACAGATTACCAATGGTAAATGGTATATGATGCAGTGGGATTCAGAACGGGAATGTCTGTTCCTTAGGCGGTTGCTTTAACCAATACACTATTGCTGTGCTGCTTCATTTGCATATATACCCATATACCCATGGCTCCTGGTTCCCTAAACACCCACCCCAATGCCTCCCTAACACTGCAGTCATCCATTCTCCAGCTGGATTCGCTGTGTATCCACACCACTACACATTGGCCACTCCCTACTCCTGTAGACCCATCCCATCAGTTGACTCACTCCACGTATCCTCAGAACACCCAAATTTTAGTCCACAAACATTGGTGACATGAGCGACCAAAATGATACTATTTGCAATTTTTGGGTTGTCCCACATGGGACACGCATGTCTTTATGTCAAGATTAGACTTTATATTTCATTATATCTTTACTCCCATTAACATAACACTACAATAAATTAATAAGTATGACTATGTGGTAACGCACACGTTACACATGAGAGCCTAATCATGTATGTGTTCGGCGTATTTCTTTTACAAACAGACCGGTTTAGTAATTGGCATTGCTGTAGCAGGCAGATCACAGGAATGATTCCATATGTGGGAAAGTCCTCACATTTGATTTTTTTCAGCACAGCACTGACTTCGGACATTGTACACACTTCTGCGTTTTAGCAGTTTCGTCCCTTCCCTCTTATGCTGTCGAGGTTTGTAAGGGCACATTCATGTTATTTATGTCTGCAAATGAAATGAATGTGTTACAGAGAATGTACTTCTACATATAGATGTCTGCATGTGTGTATGCATATATGCTTATAACGAACTCGCTGACCTCCACGGGGCGGTCCAATTAGAACCAGCCCATCCAATCCTGGCACGCCTGGATCCATAATTTCATACCCATAGTTCCTCCACCCCACCCGAGTTCAACATACACACATACCATCCATTGTCCAGTTGCTATCGCAGCCATGACACACCTCAACACATTGCCCTCTCCCGAGCATTAGGGGCCCTACACGTATGTGGTCCCAACCCATGTATTCTCAGGCTCTCCCACCATTTAGTCCTTGAACATACCTGCCCTTGCTGTGTAATGGTCGGATGGCCAAATAGCCTATTAATTTTTGGGTAGTCCCACCAGGGACTACCCTCTGTGTGTAAAGTAGACTTAGCAGATCAACAATGTTACTCCCACTGGTAATATCCTGCCTGTGGTGTGAGTAGCAGTGCTTTGCTCACTCCTGCCCAGCTTGATATGACATACACTGACAGCGCTATATAATACTGGGGTTGCTGTTGATTCCCTTCTCATTCCTTTCCTTTTGTATGCTTTATTGTTACGTCATTCTTTCTTCATATATATATATATATATATATATATATATATATATATATATATATATATATATATATATATATATATATATATATATATATGTGTGCTTATATATATATATATATATATGTGCTTATATATATATATATATATATATATATATATATGTATATATATTATATATCTGTACATAGTTATATACATTTCCTATGCTGGGCACTGCTTAGACCCGTGCAAGTGCACTCAGACTTGCTTACTGGTACTTATATGTGTTTACTGCTGCTTATTTGTGCTTACACCTGCTTACTAGTGCCTTATTCATTATGACAGTGCCACTTTGATTGAATGACATTTAAGTTAAATATCTCATGCAATACTCTTATTGTCGGTTTTACAGCAAAACGACATTCATTCCACATGGAAAATGATATGTGCTATTGTTGGGCTCAAACCGTGAATGCCTGTTCGTTAGGCGGACGCTCTAAACACTACACTATTGACATTTACGTTGATTCCTCATGTTTATCTCTATTTGAATGAATTTGATGTGTAAGCTATGCTCAGCAGACAGTGACTCGCAAACACGCTGCGCTTTGCTTACACCTTCGATATTGCAGCAATTCAAATGTATAATAGGGACACGGGGAATCTAATTGTGAAAGTTCTAGGGACTGGGCTCAACATTCCACTACGTGCTTGTGTGTTTATTACTTCGATTTTATTTCACTGTTTGTGGACACTCTTGTATGCTTAGAATACGTTTTGGTATCCACAGACACTGAATTACTGACTTATAGTTAGAGACGGGCTCTACTAGTAGGCATAGTAGGTTATGCAACTGTCGGGGCATGTTTACGCCTCCATAGAGCACTTGTACATGCCCCCTGCACTTGCACACGTTTCCTGTCACATCGAGGGTGCGGCAGCGCGCCCTCATACATATTCATATGGTGCTGCTGCACCATCTGTAGTAAGGACACTCAGCGCAAGGATAAAACCGTCCTTGCGCCAAGCTTCTTGAATCCCGGGGATTGTCTTACTCTTGTTCCCACATTAACTATCAAAAAGTATCTAAACAATTTGCAACCTACTACCTTGGCTCCCAATCAATTACCAGTCAAATATATTAAAATTGCTGCCTATGATCTTTTCTACTTTGTCTCTAGTAACGTAGGCAGGGCAGGATGAGAAGGCAGCTGATTTGGGTGCAAAGTGTTAGGTGTGTGAATCTGGATCTCTCTTTAATGTAATACTGGCTTTTAAAAGCCGGTATTGCATTTACAGTCAAACCTGAGTGCTGTAGTGCTCCGTGTGTGGTCTAAGCTGTAGTAACTGCTTTCTACAGTGTAGCAAGAAGTTTGTATAGTTTAAAAGTACATTAGAAAATCTCTTTTTTTAATTAGAACCTGAATGCTGTCGTGTTCCCTACAGGTAGGGTATAAACTGTAGCAACTGTATGCTACTTTTGTAGCAAGCAGTTACCTACAGTTTAAAAGAAGACCTTTTTTTAATAAAATGTGCAGAAGGAAGGCCAAAGGCAGGACACAGAAACAGGACCTGTTTTTTTTGCCCTTCAATGAAAGTGTGGGTGGGGGATGGATCTAACCGTCATAACCTGTTTGCTGCTTTTTTTTTTTTTTTTTTTTGCTCTTCACATGAAGACATGAGGGGGTAAGGTGCTGGTTCGTGGCACTGGCACAGGCTCTGACAGCTATGCTTCTGCCTGTCTCTTTATTAATGCATTAGTGCCTATGTGGTGTGGAATGTCACACCTCTAGCAGCCTGCACATATCTTGCATTCTAAAGTATTGTCTGAAAAATAGACTTTAAAAGCATAAGATAAACAAATGAAAATATTTTGTGAACAGTAAAATCTATTCAAACTGTACAAATAGCAATATTTTCAGTAAGAAGTATTCTTTACAATGACAAAGGGCTGTTCATTCATAGCCTTTTCCATAAATACTGTAATATATTATAATGCACAGAAATTACAAATTATATTTTCTCTAAACTTTCATAAGATCATAGGATCATAGGAGGTTACTAGGCTAATGGCTCTGGAGCCCTTACAAGCTTAGCCAAGTGTTTATCCCCAAAAAAGAAACCTCATTTAGCACCTATTGCCCCTGTCAATGAGGGACAAAGGTGGAACCCCTGGAAAAAATTGTGGTTTCCCATCCACTCATCAAGGTTGCGTTTGATGAGGGTCAGTGAGTTACTCTGTTTGACATGCATGGGAAGTTTATTTCAGAGACAGGGAAGCCTCTGGGAGACAAACTTGTCTCTCCAGCAGGTTTTGTTGATGTCACATATTAGATTTAGGCCTTTCAAGTGGGTAATGCTTGAGGAGTTAGACTTATGGATATGGAGCTTCTCTAGTAGGGCAAGGTCTGATACTGCCTTGTAGGTGAGACACAGATCATCTCTGAGCAATCTATACAATACCGAGTAGAGTGATAGTGATTTGAGTCTGTCCGCACAGGACAAGTGTTGGAGGCCATGGATTCTCTTTGTGAGGTATTTCTGTGACCTTTCCAGTTGGTACAGGTGTTTGGAGAGGTACATACCAAATGGGATGTTATACTCAATTATAGGCCTAATGAGGGAGGCGTACAGACAGGTAATAACCTCCTTTTTTCTGGATGCAATTCCTTTACTTATGAAATGAACCAAGTAAAAGGCTTTTCTGACCACTGCTATATGATGGTTGAATGTGAGATTGTTGTCAACCTGAATACCCAGGTCTCTCACCACAGGTTGTGTGCTAGGGGGGTTGCAGTTGATGTGATAATCATTAGGGGCCATGTTTTTGCCGAATCATATGATAATCCTTTTTTTGTGTTTAACTTAAGGCCATGACATTGGCACCAGTCATTTGTTGCTGTGAGACCCTCATGCAACTCTCGCAATATGTTAAAATCATTTGGGGAGTCAATGACAGCATCCAATTTACAGTCATCTGCTAATTTGGTCAGCCACAGGCTCTTTGTCTTTGCCTGGACCACCAAGAAGTAAATGGCAAACAGTAGGGGTCCCAGGACAGATCCCTGGGAACACCACTAATGATAGGTCTGCTGTTGGAGGTGGTGGTGCTTATTTTAACCTTGTGGGTCCTATTGGTGAACCAGTTGGCCACCCACCTGACGAGATAGGGATTTACACTAAGTTCAGTTAGCTTTTCGATGATCCCTGGTGGGGGATTGTGCCAAAAGCCTTGGCCAAGTCAAGGTAAGCTGTATGTACTGACTTTCCCTCATCCAGGACCTTGGTAACAGTCTCAAAGAAGTCAACCTGGTTCAACAGGCAAGATCTGCCCTTGATGAATCCGAACTGGATAGGGTCAAGTGCTTGGTGATTGCCTGTGTCCTTGTTTATGAGATACATAATAATACGCTCCATGACTTTACAGGTCAGACTTGTCAAGCTAATGGGGCAATAGTTTCCCGGGTCAGTAGTGGCACCACCTTTGTGCAAAGGGATGACAATGGCAGTTCTGCACTCTGCTGGAATGAAGCCTGTAATTAAGCTGTGGGTGAATAGGGTGCTCAATGGCAAAGCTAGTTCTTGCTGGAGATGGTGAAAATACAGCCTGGGAAACTATATTTTCAGATCTTGAAAACTATACAAACTAAACATTTATTATTAGAACATTTTTGTTAACCAGACATAAGCTTTCACACACCAAGAAGAAATTCATCTATATATGCATGCTCATTGAGATGTTTTCAGAAATATGAAAATATAAGTTTAATTGTATTATTAGCACTACAAAAATACTGACTATCTTGCAAGATGTGCAATTTACAGTGCAAATATTAAAGATAGTTTTCTTCAACAGCATCTAAGGTTTCACCTAATGTCTTGCAACAATTTGTAAGTAACCTGTTTTTTGAAGTACTAAGTACATATGGAAATATTACTTACTTTCACAGTTACTAACAAACATCTAGCAATATTTCCAGTAGAGTATGATATAAACCAGCATTTTCAGTGAATTGTCCTTTCTCCAACACTGGTGTTTCACACCATATATCTCAATAAAATGTAGGTCTCTCAGTTCTGAACCTATGAACATAAATGTAAAAATATGAATAATAAGTGGTAAATAAAGATTCATTTATCCACTGCAGGATCCCTTGAACTATCAGTCTTGGTGTCATTTTGTTAATAACCCATTGCCCTTTCTAATGCAGCCTATTGTTATCTGGTAAGTCACTTAGTTACAGAACCCAGACCCAAAAACTTCTGGGCACCATAAGGAGGTGTGGTTGTGAACTGGAAGTATACAAAAAAGGCATTTTAGGCTTGAATGCATTAATACGTAGAAAAATGGCAATTTAGGCTTAAATGCATTAATACATTGCATGACCACTAAAATTATGTCCCCGCACTCTGCAAAAAAATTCTACATAGTAGCCTTGCACAAAGGTGGTCCTTCTGTATTTCCTGCTAACTGCAGATCCATAGAATACCCTATCCCATATCAAAAATTTTAGAAAGATGTGTACACTCACAACTCATTAATTACAAATCCAAGAACTATTGTCTAGAGGAAATATTTTTTCAAAACTCTCCAGGATACCAAATAGCACTTCTCAACAGAGACTGCAAACTGTCATTGCTGGGCTGCATCACCTGGTAGGGACCCTCTAATCAGTGGTCCATTTGAGAACGTTAAGATGTTTATAAATTATTATGAAGGCTATATACTGCAGAGACTAACTGGGAGGAGTATGAGAAGGTGATACAGAAATATCTGAGGGATGTAAGGGAGCCAAAGGTAACAGTAGGGCAGGCCAGTGAACTGATGACCCTCATGACCACCAAGGAAGTTATTTGAGAAACAATGAAGATTCAGGTACAAAATAAATCTCAAGGCAGTGGTGAAATTTTATCTAAAAAATTCTGTTTAAAGTAGCTTTGTCAATCTTGTTATAGTTTCATTAGTTAAGAGCTGCTCATACATGCTAACAGTATAAAAAGAAAGATACAAAGAATGAAAATTTAGTTCATGTAAATTCTTCGTGAGGTGGGTGATAATCACTTGTTGCAAGTCGGACAGTATTGGGGTAAATTCTGAGTAATAAATCTTCCCATCCAACATGTTTTATTTATAGGCTTGCAGAGGTTTAAATCCTTAGTTTATATGCTAGTGGAACTGTTTGTCATTTGGAAATGCAAGAGCTCAAGGAGGATTGTCTCCTTCATGGAATGGAAAACGATGCACAGATTCCAACATAAAAGTCTGTAAGAGACCAAGTAAAGGGATAAGGGTTCAAGTCTGTCCCGATAGCTAAGGGTCTATAGATTAGTGATGTTTTCAGTTAGGAAGTACTGGGGTCCTTCTAGCTGTGAGATGTGTCTGGCCAAGCATATACCTAAAGGGCATTTTACTCTGTAACCTTTCTAATTGGAGTAGAGCAGAGTGAAATTATAGGTTAGTACTAAGCTAACTGCCCTTGTGGGCCGTTTTAAGCCTTGCCATTTACCCCATGCAAGAATCAAACCCTGCACCTTGTGTTTGTAAGGTAAACACCTTAACCATTATGCCAACCTGCCACCATTCTATAGCTTCTTTTGACCTGGATGAGAAACTTTAAGATATCAGTTGTGCTAAGCATCTAAGTGCTAGGATATCTGACTACAGTAACAGTTTTGAGAGAGTGTGCAAGTTATGTTGTAAGTTTTTTTTTTTTTTGCCAAATGCAAGAATACTATACTTTCTTGTATTTACTTACAGACAAGTTTCAGTATATCATTGGTTGGTGAGAATTAATTATTACTGTAGTGCTGCCATGTCAAGAGAATCAGGGTTGGGGGGGGGGGGGTTGAGACTGGATAATAAAACCTAACTTGAATTCATCGGGAAACTTTTTTTAGACACATTGTATGGATTTGCAGTTTGGAGATCAGAGAAGTATAAAGAATAAACTCCACTCTCTGCAAGCTCTCCTCACCCTAGACAATGCTGACATCTGTGCAGTCACTGAGACATGATTTGAAGCCATGGAATGAACATTAGCAGTACAAAGCTATATGCCTTCCACAAATTTAGACCAGCTACTGCACAGGCAGGGACTAAAGGTGGAGGTGTCTCAATTTACATAAAAAATAAATATACCTCAAGGCTAGTCAAACAGGATGATGCACTTGAGCTCCTCCACATTCAAATCACCATAGGTATAATCCCATACCAATTACTTGCAAGCTAGAGGTCCCCCTCTATGACCCAGGAAACCCATATCACATATTTAAGCTTACCAGAAACACTCACCATCCAATCCAATACCGTATTCATGGGCAAGTTTAATTATCCAGCTTTTAAATGGGAATCATATATGACACCAAATTTGCAGTCACAGAAATTCCTGGATTCTTGGACAGATAGTCAATACCCTGACTAGGGGAGCAAACATACTGGATCTGGTCCTCATTGAGGATAGCTCTGCACACCACATAGTGCAATTTTTTTACTGGTAAGATCAGACCACGAAGCAATCTCCTTTGAAATGAAAATAGAACCAGGAACCCCAGCTAAACCTGGGATGTTCAGGGGCTAATTTCAATCCCCCATAAGCACTGAGAACACTGGTACCTACACGGAACTGTTCACAGAAACTCTATACAAGCATGTTAATAACTGCATAGAGGCAGTTGTACCCACTAGGAATAAGTACAGAACTAACTCAAAAAACAAGCCACCCTGGTGGAATAACAGCATCAATAGGCTGGAAGCAGGAAGAAAGTAACTGAAAAAATTTGGAGGTGTAGCACCCAGCAGGATAAAAGCACTCTTATTAAAGTAAACAACCCCCTCAGAGGAAAAATAAAGTCTACCAAAGCCAAAGCTGAGGTAAATTCAGGCTCCCAGGCCAAGGACAGCCACAAGGCATTCTTTAGCTATATCTGCACTTACTTCTCTGAAGTCAAGGCTAATATCAAGGACCTCTAGCTGACCAACTTTGGAGAGGATTGCAAATTAGGAGCAGTCATAGAATCCCCCACTGACACTAGTGTTCTCCAGGAAAGGCTTACACAGACAATTAACTTATGTTAGAGCCATGGACTAAAACTAAATGCTAAGAAATGCTTCAGGAAGTCATCCACCCCTGATAGCTATCATATTGACAATGGATCTATATTAAATAAGTGAATGCTTAAAAAAGTGAACGCTTATTCATCGACCCTAGTTCAGCGAATGCTGAAAATGCCGAACACTCAGAACAGAGATTTTTTCCCAAGGAGAAAAATCACTGTTCCACAAAAAAAAAAAAACAAAAAAAACTTAAAGCAGTATTTAATGTGGGGGGGGGAGCTTCACACCCCACACCTCCCCGATGTGGAGGGCTGTGCCCCCCACACCCCCTACTTAAATATACCAACTCTGTGATCCCACCATAGTGGAGGAAACGGCAAACTCCCAAAACCGGCATAGCAATTTCTTTCCCTGAGAAGAAATTTGCTGTTCCAGGTGTTCGGGATTTTCAGCATTCACTGAACTAGGGTCAATTAATCAGCATTTGCTTTTTTAAGCGTTCGCTGATTCAATATAGACCCTTGACAACACACCCCTTAGAGGTGACCCAGTAGTCAGGGACTTGAGGACACACATGGACAGTAATTTAGCCTTTGACTATCATGTGTCTACAGTAGTAAGGAAATCATTCTATGTTGTGCAACTTATAAACAAAGGTATGGTATCTAAGTCCAAGAAGTCATTGTTCCATTGTATTCAACATTCATCAGACCTATCATTGAATACAGTGCCCCCTTTGGTATATACCTAACCAGGCACATTGAACACTTGGAACCTCCACACTGGTTCTTCAGTAAAAGAATATAGGACATAAGTAACATGTCCCATGCTGACTGCCTCAAAGCCCTATCCCTGTAGTCTTTGTCCTACAGACTTTTGAGAGGAGAGCTATGCCTGGCATGCAAGGCATTATCAGTCCCCACCCTGATGGACCTCTTGCATATCAGGAAAAGAAATAGCACTGGAATTATTCATTCTAAAGACTTTAAACTTGCCTGTGATATAAAGATGACCTGCTGGAGAGGCAAGCATGTATCCTATAGACTACTTCATCTATGTAGCAGGCTCTCCATCAACGTGAAGCAGAGTTCCTTCCTTACCCAATTCAAGCATAACTTGGACAATTGTATGAGGAACAAAAAAATCATCCATGGTTTGGTACCTATGCCTTTAATGTAAGTGGTTCATCTCCCACACCATATGAACCTATAAATAGGTAGGGGGTCAATCCCTGAGGTATGCCACTAGTTAGTTTCTTACTTTCTGAGGTGGTACCTGCTACTTTAACAACATGAGTTATATCATTCAGCCTGCTGGTTATTCACCTAACCATAAGCCAGTCCAGGTTTAGGTCTCTTACTTTACTTACGATACTAGATTGGGAAATGATGTAAAAATCCTTAGCCAGATCCAGATAGGTTGTGTGGACTGTCCACAGACTCAGTGCCTTCCATGAAATCATTGACTAAGTTAAGTAAATATGAGCTCTCTTTGACAAAGCTGAGCTGCTGAGGGTGTGGGTGACTGATATGTTTGATATCACAGTTTTTAAAGTTCAATATGATACATCCCATGGCCTTGCTGATTACTTAGATTAATTGATCTGTAGATCCTGAGGTCTGTAAGTGAGACCCGCTTTATGAAGAGGCTTTACAACAGAAGTTCTCCATACTTCAGGAACATACCCTGTGGTTAAGCTTAGATTGAATGAATTCAGGAAGGGTTCCATTAGAGATGGTCTGATGCTTTTTATCTGGCATCCAGGCAAGTTGTCTGGCCCTACTGAAGTGATATCTTTGATCTTTGAAATCACAGTTAGGACACATTCCATTAAGAACTTATGTGATTTCAGGGATTCGGGGATTTGTGGGATAGCTACAACTGTTTGACATTCTCACTAAACATATCTGCAAGAATGTTTGCTACATCTTCTGAGGTCAGAATGAGAGGTGCCATTTTTGATTCATTCAGAACTTTGCTCAGCATTGTTTCTTAATTTTCTGACATAATTAGGGTTGCCAGCTGTCCGTTTTTTGACCAGACTGTCCGGTTTTCTGACAAATTGTCCTGTTACAAATTTCATTCAAAACCGAACATGTGAAGTCTGGGTTTATGCCACTGCCACGGTCTTAAGCATTTCTCCCGCACCATCTTTACTCTCTCTCTCTCTCCCCTCATTATTACCTGTGGTTTAGAGCCATTACCTGACTCCGGACTGTCCAGAAATAAGGGGCACTGTCCAGAAAACATCAACTGCCTTTTCTTGTCCGGAAAAAATAAAATCTTTTCATTTAATTAAAAAAATACTTTTTTTAAAGGGTGTTCTACTTTAAGAACGCCCTTTGCATCTGGTCACACGCACAGACGCAGAAGAAGCCAAAATTGTTTACATGACGTCTTCATCTTCCAAGCAGTGGAATTTGAATTCCAGTCTCCAGAAGACATTTGGACTTTGCAGCGGACCACAAAAGTGAATGGTTGGACAAAATCAGTGAGGTAGGGGTGTGTGTGTGTGAGGCTGCCACTGCTATGAAAAGAAGAGCAAATGAAACGTAATTAACTTAACGGGAAATAGTTTTTTTTATAATTTGATCATGTAGAGCAGAGGACAGGAAACATTGCATGGTATCTTGTACAGTCTCATTGTATTGCATTGCATTTCTGGTTTGCACAAAGCTTTAGGGCTAAATTCTTCCATTAACAAGTAAGTCACAAGATGCTTCTTTCATATGAGCTTTAGTGAGGCCTTCTCTAGACGATACTGAGAGCATGTTGCTGTTGCTGTCCTAAGCTTACATTTCCAAAAGAAAATAATAATATGCTATAAAAGACAGAGCTGCAGTCTGTCTTCCTGCTTCAGATAACAAAAGGCCAGACAGTTCTTCCAGCAGACTTTTATTAATGATATTACAAATCCCAAGAAATTGTTTAATTTGTGTGACTAAGTACTAGTAAAATAAAACATGAAATGATACCTATTGTTGAAGTCTTTTTATGCGATTATTGCAATTCCTTTATAAAATGATGTTGCTTAAAGCTGTTGAATGTGGTTAAAATATTTTAGAATGATAAAATAGGGAAAACATCTGTTGCCATAGTATCTCACCTGTTAATATTACTAACGTGCCTTTTGATATAATGCTCTATAATCGAGGGTCAGCTGTGGTTAGTTGTTATTTGTGACATACAGAGCTGAGATTGGTATAGCAAAGGTGTGTAAATTGATGACCCTGCTAGTTTTCTGACCATCCACTAGTTGTCCACATTCAGCATATGCTCTGTAGCTTTCTATAAAAGGCATAGGTTCATTTTTCAAAAGCTGCAAGACCAATTGTGTCATTATGTATTGTTTTATACTAAACATGTATTTTCAGACCATGCTATACATTTTCAGGTCTGTTACTGATGTAAGATGTGATTGTTGTTCATACTGTGCCATTTCTTAGAACATTTTAAAATGTTATCATCCTAAACTTGGGAAAACAATATGCCATGCTGTTTCAGTGAATGTGAGATTTAAAGGCAGAATAGTTTTAATGCTAAGTCTGTTTTCATTGTGAGACTGTATTGCTTTGTTTAGCAAATGTGTATCAGTGGTTTGTGCTATAAAATTGAAAAAAGAGGTTATGTCTTACCATAACGTTCCATCTGAGTTGTTTCATCTTTGTTTATTCATTACTCATGGGATTCGGTTCCGACCTCAGAACCAAGACAGCCTTTTTTTCAAGCTTGCATCAGCCACAAACCTCTCAAGCTAAGATTTTACCCATCATGCCCTTCTCCCTGTTACCTCAGATCTAGTTTGCAAGTTGGAAAAATGAAGCCGAGGCTACCTCTGGTCAGACATGACCTAACAACTGGAAAGGAGAACAAATGAGATCCACCAGAAACCTTCGGAGGGGGAAGGCGGATGGGCCATAATGAATAAATGAAGATGAAACAACTCAGATGGAATGTTATGGTAAGACAACTTCTTTATCTGATGTTAATCTTCATTTATTCCTTACTCATGGGACAGAGTCCCCAGCTATCTTGTTCCCTGGGTAGCCCTATGGACGGACATTCCGGAGCACCATAGAACCAAAAGAAGCTCTGCCTCTGGAGGCCAAGTCCAACTTGTAATGAGCAATGAAGGTATGAGGTTTAGCCCAGGTTGCGGCTGCACAAATGTCATTCAGAGATGTACTCGCATGGAAGGCTGCAGTAGTTGACACTGATCTTGTAGAGTGGGCTTTTACTCTGCCAGGTAAAGGGATACCATTCTTGCCATAAATGAAAGTAATACAATTTCTCAACCAAGTGGCTAAAGTAACTTTTGAAACTGGACAACCTTGTCTGGATTCAGAAAAGGCCAAAAACAGCTGGTCAGATTTTCTATTAAATTTAGTCCTGTCTAGGTAAAAACTAATTTGTCTATGTACATCCAAGGTATGTAGGCAATATTCCCCTCTGTTAGAATGATTAGGGAAGAACACTGGCAAATCAATAGTCTGATTGATAGATAACTCAGGAACGACCTTGGGCAGGAAGGTCGGATTGGTCCTTAATGAAACTCTGTCCTTGTGAAAGATGAGGTAGGGGGGTTTGATAGACAAGGCCTGTAATTCAGAAATACGTCTGGCAGAAGTAATAGCAACTAAGAACAGCGTTTTCCATGACAGATACTTTAGATCACAGGTAGACGCAGGCTCAAAAGGAGAAGCTGTCAACCCTTGAAGGACTAAGGCCAGGTCCCAAGGTTGAACAAGTTGTCTGAATGGAGGCTTTAGTTGGGTTACACCCTTCAGAAAGGTCTTACAAAGTCTGTGTGACATTAAGGAATAACCCTGGAAGCCATTATGAAAATTAGAAATCGCAGCCAAATGAACACGAACTGTGGAGGCTGCTACCCTCGATTTAAAAAGGTCTGAAAGATATTCTAGCACAATAGAAACAGGGGCTGTAAAAGGGTCCATTTGTTTATCTTGTAGCCAGAGAGAAAACCTCTTCCATTTGCTGCAGTAGAGTAGTCTGGTGGATGATCTATGAGAGGCAATCAGGATGTCACGCACAGGGGAAGATAGATCATGCTGCCTGGCAATCATTGGAAGTGGCTATACCAAGCTGTTGGTTTCAGGCTGGATAGGTTTGGATGAACCAGATTCTATGGATGAGAGATCAACTCTGGAGTTGGTTTGAGAATCCATGGTTGATCTAGCAGATGAGGCCACAGGAAGGGAAACCAAACTTGTCGAGGCCAATATGGAGCAATGAGAATAACTTTGCTCTTCGACCAACGTGCTTTCTTGAGGAACAGGGGAACGAGGGGTATCAGAGGATAGGCATATAGCAGACCCAAGGGCCAATCATGAACTAGAGCATCTCCCGGTGACTGTCACTGAGGGGGGATTAGGGCAAAGTAGTTGCTGCACTTGTGATTGGACGGGGACACAAATAGGTCACAGCAAGGCTGGTTCTAGCGGTCGAAAATCTTCACCGCCATTAGAGGATTGAAAGACCACTCGTGAGGCTGTAGAATGCATGTGCTCAACTTGTCCGCTATCACATTGGAGCTTCCAGGAATGTGCGTCGCTATCAGAAAACGGTTGGAAGCTATTGCCCATTGCCATATTCTCATGGCCTCTTGACAGAGTGGGTATGATATGGTTCCCCCTTGTTTGTTGATGTACCAGGAGGATGGTATGAACCAGACTACTGCCATATTGTCTGACTGAATTGCAGTAGTCCCTGATGTGAGGATTGATTGGAATGCTTACAATGCTAGTAACACCGCCCTCAGTTCTAGGACATTGATATGCAGATGGGCCTCCATCTGTAACCAAATGCCTTGAACTGTCTTTCCCTGAAACAGCCCCCCACCCCATCAGGGAGGCATCCGTGGTCAATATGGTGTTGGCCTGATGAGGGGTGAAGGGATGAGACCACTGGTGAGGGTTGTTTGACATCCACCAGATGTCCTGTTTGCAAATCATAGTTATTTGAAATGGAAAAGATAAGGGGTGCTGGGATGGGTACCACTGAGTAAGAAACAGCCATTGAAGAAGCCTCATATGTAGCCTTGCTAGAGGGACTATGGTGATGGAGGCTGCCATTAATCCCAGCAGTTGAAGACCAGATCAAGCTGAGGTTAGATTTTGTGAAAGTATTGCCTAAATCTGTTCTTTGATCCTCTGAATTCTATGAATTGGTAGAGAGACTTCATTGTGTCCAGAATCACTTCAATGTACTCTAATGAGTGACTCGGAGTAAGGTTTGATTTCTTCCAGTTTATCAATATTCCGAGCTGCTGTGCAGTGTGTAGAGTGTAAGTCATGGTCTGATCCAGTAGATGTCTTGTTGGGGCAGTAATCGGCCAGTCGTCTAGGTAGGGAAACACCTGGAATCCTTGAAGCTGCAGGTGAGCTGTGACTACTGCCATGCATTTTGTAAACACTCTGGGGGCTGCAGAGAGTCTGAAGGGCAGTACGTGAAACTGGTAATCTGGCTCCCGCCCAGAAGCAGAGATATCTTCTTGAGCACTTTTCCACCTTTATGTGGTAGTACGCATCTTGAAGATCTATGGAGCATGTCCAATCATCTTTTTCCAAAAGTGGAAGTATAGACTGAACCGTGACCATCCGGAATTTTTCTGTCTTTACGAATTTGTTTAGGGTGCTGAGATCCAGAATTGGTCTCCAGTCCCCTGTCTTTTTTGGCACCAAAAAGAATCTTGAATAGAGGCCGGACCCTGGCTGGTCTGGGGGGACTGTTTGGATGACTCTTTTTCGAAGCAGTTCTGAT
This sequence comes from Protopterus annectens, assembly GCF_019279795.1. Taxonomy (NCBI): domain Eukaryota; kingdom Metazoa; phylum Chordata; order Ceratodontiformes; family Protopteridae; genus Protopterus; species Protopterus annectens. Next base: position 419,973,886 of record NC_056730.1, on the reverse strand, counting down.
ATCTCCATAGCTGCGGCTTTCCTTTGACTGGGTGGTACGTTGGGTAAGCTTCTGGGTAAGGGGGGAGTGAATAAGAAAGGAATATGGTATCCTCTGGTGATGAGCCTTTGTACCCAAGCATCTGTGGTTATGGTTTGCCCGGCAGAAGGGTACAAGGAAAAGTGACCCCCAGCTGCTTCCAGAGGAAAGCAATTGGGCTGCTTCTCAGGAGCGCTGATAGGGCTGTCCAGAAAAAGATTCCCTGGAACCCCAGTTTCACAGACCTCCCATACCCTGAAAGGGGCATCTTCCATTAGAATTCCCCCTGCATCTAGGGGAAAACTTGGCCTGAGAGTCATGGAAAGGACCCTGAGACTTTTTGTGAAACATTTTCCCACTCTTCTGATTCCTAGAATAGAACTGCTGAGGAGAAGATAAATGGACACCGACGGCAGATAGGGTCTTACTCTCCTGTTCACATCTGGTCAATGTATCTTTTACCTTGGAGCCAAACAAAGTAGTGGTCTCAATAGGGGCATTACGGAAGGAAGCCTTGAAGGGATCCACAAAGTCACAAAGGTGTATCCGGGCGTGGCGTCTCATGACTATACCTGCACCCGCAGCCCTCGCTGCTCCCTCAGTAGTGTGTGATATCAAACACATTGAGGTATTGGAAACCAATTCTGGGGTCACTGAGAGGCCACCTTGTCTCGGACCTCATCAGAAACTGCTCCTGCCAAAGTCTCAGAGAGTTCAGACACCAGGTCATTCTGTAGCCTTGTGAAATGTGCCAGATAGTTCAAGGACCTAACAACAAAGGTCGATGATGCGAAGACTCGCTTCCCTAATCTGTCCACTGCCCAGGAATCCTTACTGGGCAGGTGAACAGCCTGGCTCTCCTCTGCCAGTTCCTTCTTTGTAGCAGCAGCAACCACTGTGGCTTCTACTGGGAGACCTTTCGACCAATGGGGGCACTCTTCTGGGGGAGAAAGGATTTTGTCCGGCCTACGAGGTATGGCCTCCACAGAGTCCAGTGCCTTCCACGCACACTGCATGATGAGCTTGAAAAGCTCTACAGCAGGTGGGGTAACCCAGGGGTAGGGGGCTGGACATGAAAAGCCTGCAGGAACACAGACTCCTCTGAGGAAGGGTTAGAGGACTTCCATTCACCTCTCTGCTTTAAAACGTTGAGGATGTCACCAAAGGAAACCTCATCAGAAGGTGAATGTGGGGGCCCTCCCTGTCATTGTAATCTGTGTCTTCGGTCACTGACTCTTCCGTGGAGTCCAAGTGCTTCCTCTTACACGTATCTTGCAGTGGACTTCCTCAGTGGGAGACGCTGGGGAGTGCTGCAAGAACGGGGTCTCCAGGGGGAGAATAGCCCAAGACTCTTGCTCCCTGAGACCAGGGATTGCGACCTGAGACAGCTAAGGCTCAGAGGAAGTAGTAGTCTCTGACAGAGGTGGCCAAGAAGAGGTGGCCAGTGTCCTCTCCAAGGCCGGCCCGCCCAAAGAGGGATGCCTCAAAACCTCCACAGAGGTCGAAGGAGTATAGGTAGGAGTCTGTGGAGAAGGCTGATCAACTCCAGGGGGAGAGACACTTTTGATGGGGCAGGAATTCCTCTGGCCAAAAGCAGCTGGTCTATAAGATGCACCACATCATGTTCAGAAAGGCTTCTGGTAGACCTCACTGAAAGCCCTTAAGGCGATTCAGGCCTGTCCAAAAAAGGGCTACCAAAACCACTGAAAGAAGGTGTCTGAATAGGTAATGTCTGCACCAAAACTGGTGGTATTTGTATAGTCTGCACCACTAAAGCCAGCGCAGAAGTGGTATGCACTGAAATCAACAGTGTGAAAGGTTCCTGCACCAAGAATGGTTTTGTCAAAATTGGAGTTGTCTGTACCGAAACCATCAGCGCTGAAAAAGCCTGCACCAAAGAAATTGTCGGTGCAGAGGGGGTCTACGCTAAGAAAACTGTCGGTGCCGAAGATGTCTGCACCAAGAAACTGGATGGTGCTGAAGGAGTCTGCACCGAGACTTCAGTCAGTGCCAAAGATGACTGTGCTGATATACCAATCAGTGCCAAAAAAGAATGCACTGAACTAGTCGGCGCTGTAGTAGTCTGCACCATGAAGGCTGAAGTCTGCGTCGAAAGCAATGGTATAGAGGGACCAGCAGACATAATCGGAGACAGAGTCAAGTGAGTCAGTGCCAAAGCAGCCGCTGGCACTGACGACTCTGACAATTTAGCCTTTTTATGTTTCAATTCCTTAGGGTCTCCAGAGGGAGACGATGGAAAAGACTTAGATCTTTTACATTGTTTGAAAGGAGAAGAAGTTTCCTGCAACCCAGAAATAGCCTGGCAGAAAGAGGTCTTAAGGAGACCCTTTAGCACTAGTTTATTTCTACATTCGTTCAATGTCCTGGCAGAAAAACTTTTACAAATCTGACAGGGCGGCTTCACTGTGAGATGAGGCATGCCCAAACAGTAAACACACAAGTCATGCATGTCAGAATGAGGCAGTTTGTGCCCGCACTCCGAACACCTCTTAAAGCACGGACTCCCTTTCTTCTCTGACATTATATCCACAAAATATTGAAAAACTAGGCACACACACACACACTGTAGCAAGGCCCAAGTGAGGGTGAGGAAAGACTGCCAACAAAGGTAGTAGAAGATACCAAAAAGGTACAGGTAAGAAAGATAGAGAAGATACAACTTAATAAAGTTGAAAAACTAAGAATTCTGAGAAAAAAATCCAAAAAATTATCAAAATATACACTTAGCTGGAGATGAACGGCTTGACACAGCTGAACAGCAATGTGGCAAACTAGGTCTGAGGTAACAGGGAGAAGGGCATGATGGGTACAATCTTAGCTCGAGAGATTTGTGGCTGACATGAGCTTGAAAAAAAGGCCAGCACGGTTCCGTGGTCAGAACCGAATTCCATGAGTAAGGAATAAATGAAGATTAACAACATCAGATTAAATGTTTTAAAGTAAATCCAAATATCTGTAATCACTGTAGAAGTAAAGCAGAAGACAGTATGCACACTGAGAGTTTTGAACAGTGTTTATGGCAATTGGGGAGAAATTGGCTGAAAGCAGGAATCCGGAACAGAAAAAAGAGGGCGTTCCCACCAGCTGATATCACAGTGATGCCACAAAATGGGTGGAGCATGAATGGGAGGGGTGGGGATGGGTGAGGTTATGGGTGATGCGATAGGCGTGACCTTAGTCCGGTTTTAGCCACAAAGAAAGCTGGCAACCCTAGCACATAATTAAAGAAGGATTTATAGTTGCCCTCACCTTCAGATTCTTGTTTTAATTAATGTTTAGCTTTGTTATATTTGGTAGAAGTTTTTAGTGCATTGCTGGGCATTTTGACACATTGTTTAATATGGGCAGATTTAGATTTGCTGTAGGACTTTGGAAATGTTTTGTTCTATTAGGAACTGCCAGGTATAGACACTTTTTCAGGTATGAATAGAACTCTGCCACACAAGTAGCAGCTGAATCTGCTTGGTTGCTGGTAATATTACAAGCAAATTTACAGAACTCATCATAGGGTTTAAACAAACTCATTTTGTGAAGTCCTTAAATTCAGATTTGCTTACTGCGGTGGGGGTGCATTTTGTAACGGAGACTGTGAGTAGTCTGTGGTCAATTTTCACCAGGGGTCATGGTATTATAGGCATGGCACATTAGGAGGCTGTATTGATAAGAACAATGTCTAGAATGTTTAGCTTCCTAGTGGGCCAGTCAACTAATTTATCAAAAGAATTATCATTTAGTAACTTCAGGAATCTTGGGGCATATCCTGTTTTCACGGTTTAGGTGGACCAGTTTATCATTGAATAGTTAAAATCATGCATCAAAAAAAGCATTTTTAATTATATGCATTACCAAAAGTACAGTCAGGAATCTTCATATGACAGACAATACATCGATAATTAGTTTTGTTTTGTTTAGGGTTCAGTGGGTTCAGTTTGTGAATCACACTGGATCTGCTTAGAGGTGATATGGTTTCTGTCAAATATGGAAGTGCTGTCATAGTTTCATTTAGATCTCAATGCAGGTAAGAAAGGAGGGTTAGTCTTACAGTGAAACCAAGTCTCAGTTACAGCATAGGTATGGATGGGTTGAAGTTTCAGAAGAGCTTCAAGATCAGGTAATTTGTATTTAGACTTCTGGCATTGAGAAGGTCAACCATGACACAGTTCAGATTTGAGTTTGTTATAGTTGTATGTACTATGTTGTAATGCCTAGTAGCTGGACTCTTCCTAAAAAAGGCACAGTGGACTATGGGGTGACAAGGGTTCTAGTCAATAAGGAGGAATCATGGAATGAGAGGTGCAGGTTGTCTTTTGTGAAGCAAGTCAGTCTGTCTACCATCTCATCCCAAGATGACACACACTGCACCCTCTCCCCAGAATGACACCAAGTACTTGGTCAATAATCTTGTCTTTGAGTTTAGGCACTATCCTGGGTGATGATAGGATTTTACTCAGTACCCGACTCTTACCTGTATTTGACACAGGCATAATGATATTCATCATGTCCTCAGGATCGAGCTTATCAAGTCATTCACACTCACATGAGCTACCATAAGATCATATTTATTATATTCATATTTGCCTGGTGTATGGGACTGAAGAGCCCTTGTAACATCATAGATTCTAGTGCCAGATAGGCAACTAACAGTCCCTCCATCCTTGTTGAGTCTCATAAGCATGTTGTACATCTGCCTGACAATGAAGTCACCAATTACTAAGATGTTTGTAAATGCACTCTTGTGTTCAATGTCCGTAGACAGTTCCACAGTCTGCAGCATAACGATTTCTTAGTACCTGTGAAGGAGGTGGTGCCATAATGGTAGACTTCTGCTGAGACTTTGTCTTAGTTGCTCTAGTAGGTTTGGGAAGTGACTTTTTGACAACCTCAGGATTTGTCAGTTTGGTATGTTGTATAGTGGTGTAAGTGGCATTATTAAGTACTCACATACAGCACTGTGTGGTGCAATGATAGCTTCAATGTTGTGTAGACACTTACACCTCTCCCAGATTATATTGTGTATTATGAGAAGGACTTCACTGTCAGTTAGTATTTGACTCTTCCTACTCTGTCTAAGAACTCCAAGAGATACGAGGGTGGCAGTAGAAAGGACACAAGTCCGTTCATATTCCATTTCACCAGGTAGGTCCAGGTTTTATAAAGGTTACATGCACCAAAATATAGATTTGGTAGAGATGGATATGCAGATTTAAGTGCAAGAGGTCACAAGAGCCAATGGAATTTTAAGCAACAGGGATGTCAAGAACTAAGTGGAGATGTTACAACAACCTGGGAAGCAGTAAGTACAGTAATGCGAGTACGTCTGTAAGCAGGTTATGCCATAACATGACCCATTCTTAACACTGTAACGCCTAAGTGCTCTGCATATCAGCTATGGCACATTGCTTCATTCATTGGTGCACATCTGTCGTGAAAGGCAATGTTATGCTGATACCTCAATTTACCTTCTGCAATGCAATTATACACTCACAATGATGCAAGTCATAACAGAAATCCCGATGAGTATTCCAAAAAGGGATCCAAAATTAGTGATGACTGTCAGTTTTAAACCGGTATTTAATCCTGCAATTATTTTCTTGCAGATATTAAATTTTGATATATAACAACTAAATTTAAAATTTTCAGTTTTGGGATACCACACAATGAATACTGAAACACTATTGTAAGAATCCCTAATTTTGAAGTTGTTATATAGTCAATAAAAATCAACTTCTGGGACCAATTTGCATAGAAGTATCAAAAGGGAAAGATACCTGGGTTCTTCTGATCTATATGCCAATACATCTGAGCTGGTTAGATCACACATTGTGTGTTTTGTTTCTGGTCTGTGAAAATCAGAGAAGAAGAAAAAGGTATGTTTTATTTTGTTTTCTATCTTTTGCCTGTTATCCAGGTTTGTACAACGTCAGAGTAGGTATATATAGAAATGGAAGGTGTGGGAACTTCTTCCACATTGATGCATATGGGGGGATTAAACACCTACAAAGAATAATTGCATTTGCATGTTGTGTGACATTAGAAGAAATGCCGTTTTGAATGTGCCACCTTCCCAGTGCTTTAGATGCTTTACTTTCAGTGAGTCTAGTGTCGATTGAAACGGCATACGTTTAATCATAGTAAATCTCATTTGCAGGTTGACTTTGATATAATTTGTGAATGTAGTTCCAAAGACAAGTGCCTGAAAAATTATTCCATCAATATTTGTAATTGTCAAAGTTATGGGCCTGAATATAACTGGACCACTATTTTTGTAACTGATTTCACTAACACAAACTTGCAGCTTTCACGCATTCATAATTTTGGTGTAAAACTGATGTACACAGAGTCGTGAATTTAGCAACAGTCATGACCACAGTGTAGACAGAGATATCTTTTAAACATTTTAATGCGATTAACTGATTCAGTGGAAGCAAGGGACATAAAAGTTGACTTTTTATCAGATAAACCATTTGCTCTTTAAAATACATGAAAATGTGTCTTTTTATATCAGTAGTAAAAAACTGAGGTGGTATATATGGCATAGAAATTGCTTTATGCTTCGTCACAGATTGTACAACGACTGTCCTTTTCCACTGTCTCACAACTCTCCCATGCCACCATATTGGCACCATACAAACTCTCATGCTTTGCTGTGTGTTACAGTTGTAAGCATATTGTAGTATCCGCACCATATATGTATGCTCAAATGCACCTCTCAAAACTCCCGTGAATATGGAACAATCCATATCATTCAGACTGTCTTGCCTTATTGTTTATGCACGTAATGGTGTATACTAGACAAGCCATTTTATTTATGATTGAAGGAAAGTTCTGTTATGTTCACACCAAGCAGTTGAATTCACCTCCATTTATGAACAGGAATGGATCTGACATATTTTCACAGGCTTAAAACTGTACTGGCTATGTTAGTAGGTTAGTAGGAAATAGTGTCCCAGTACATATATATAATATATATATATATATATATATATATATATATAAAATTAATCATCAGTTCTTATGTTCCCCATGTGGTCTATCTTACATCCTGTGACAGAAAAAGTTAAAATTTTGACTGTGTCATTGGAACACTTTGATATATCTTATACTGTGCAACCTCATTGAAGCAAACCCATTCCAATAGCTACTACAGCCAAATCAACAATGTAATAGTACACCAGCCCACAAAGATCATTATTGTTCTAATCAATGCAGACAGCCTTCTTAATGAACTTAAAAACTGACATATTTTTATTAACACATAACCCAGATATAATAGCAGTCACTGAATCCTGGGTGAAAGCCAATACTCCCAGCTTAGATCACGCTTTTGTAACTGTAGTTACCTTTTCAACCCTAGATCTGGCTCTAGAACTGCAGGAGGTACCTACTGTTAATAAAAAAAATTCACTATATATCATGTTTACTCTGATATAATCAACATCCTCAGTAACCAAGAACTAACACAAATAATAACAGAACTCACTAGACCCAAGTACAAATCTGACAATCACTCCTTCCTCAGTCTGATCATTACAGATATCCAAAATAAAATCACACACATCCACATTCTGCCACTTTGCTTGATTTACGACTATGATATCATATGTGGTGTCCACAGGGCTTGGTTTTGGGACCTCTCCTATTTGGTATATATTTTTTAGACCTTCAGGCCAACAGTCCTAGCCTCTGGTTATCTATGTCTGCAGATGACTATATGTTGTGTGTTGTCATTTTGTCTTCAACAGACTCACCATTGCTCCAACATGTGTTAGACCATGTTAATAACTGGTGCAAAGGCAATGGTCTCAAATTAAATGTGCAAAAATGAAGTATGGTGAATTTTGGTAAACAAAATAACTTCCCATACCATATAGGAGATACATATATCCAGTCAAATCTTGTTGAAAGAATTCTATGCACTTCTATTTTTGATTCATATCATTTGACCACTCCGGGGTGGTATGGCGGTAGCATTGTTACCTCACAGCAAGAGGTTCTCCCGTTTGATTCTCGGCTGGGCTTGGGAGTGCCTTCTGTGTGGAGTCTGCATGGCCTCCCCGCGGTTGGGTAGCGTTCGAAAGACATGTGTGCGTAAATGGGCGTGCCTTCGTTGAAGGTTGGACATCTAGCTGGCACCTCGGCATTTCATAAAAATCTACTGCCAATTATTAGCAGACCAGAGTTCCACTGTGGCGACCCTTTACTGGGAAAAGCCGAAAGACAAACAAAACAACAACTTTATTTGACCACTATATTTCTGCATTAGTTTAAAAAAACGGGCTTATCTAATTTCCAAAGGCATCTTCTCTAGATCCAGGTAAGTCCCAATTCCTATTTTCTTGTATTTCATCAGACCAATTACTGAATATAATTCCCCTTTTGGCATGTATTTGTCTATGTATATAATGCAAATTGGGAGACTTTGGATGTTCCTAACTGAAAGGAATCAGTTGCTTCAAAAATCTTAGCTGTCAGGACCAACTGGCAACCCTTGGTCTATATACCTAATGTCTTATAGACTCATCCATGGGAATTTGTGTCTAGCCTTTCAAGACATGAAAGCTTCAACTGTCTTTGATCTTCTATGCCTTCACAGAACAAATAGTTTCTCAAATACCAGGTTAAAGGAATTAAATAATCAACAAAGGAATAAGATACATTGGCATGATCGATTAATATTCCAATGTATCCATCATATCTAAAACAAAGTTCCATTAACTGTCAGGCAGAGTAGTACCTATGTGAGCTTCAATGTAAACCTAGCTAATGGACAGGCAGCTTCAAAGTCTCCCCATGTTTATCTTGTACTGTCCTCTATTAGGATGGAGGGAAAATTTTAATATGGGTTATTGGTTAAGCTTGATATAGTCTGCAGACTGCTTGCCTAGTGCTTACGTATGAACCTATAAACCTATATTTATTTTAAAACACACTACATCCAGATGACTCTTCTCCATTCTAATCTAAAAAAAAAAAATGGCCAAAATTTTACAAAAGGAACTCTATAATATTCCTGGTCTAATCTTTCCATCCTATCTTTATCAACACAAATCCTAATCAAGTTGCACATTTACTAACAGCAACATTTCTGCACCTTCCGAAAAATGCTTCCCTATAGTGTCTGTACTTCTTAGAAAAAAAAAAACACAATGGCTAACTAAAGGACTTTTAGGCTCTTTATAACTTATGAGACTCATTGTAGCAATAACAGAAACAACGTCCCTCCACCGCGAAGAAAGACAAATGTATACAATTAAAAAATCTGGCAAAAAAATCTGTTACAAGGCACAAAATCATCTTCCTTCAATCAAAACAAAACTCCCTAAGAAACAACCAGAAAAAATTCTGTAAACTCATAAATGGCATCCCCAGGGCAATTGACCCCACTAGACTTCCTAAAAGAATTCTGTTCTTTCCATTCAACAAACCTCTTCTCAACTGCAGCCTTTATTCACACCACTATTCCACTTCAAAAAATCGTAGCCAAAGAAATTACTAAAACCCTGGTGCAAATTTCATCTGATGCTCCCACTGAAGTTAATGGCCTTTAACCATAGTTTATCAGTGTATGCAGAAAGCGACATTACTATGCCTCTTCTGCTTTTGTACAACCCATACCATAGGAATAGTATCAGGCCTAACATATAGAAACAAGCCAAAATTAAGCCCATTCACAAACTATCCAAACCCCTAAACATGAAAGAGTTTAGCTCTATTTCTGTTCTACCAACTCCATAGAAGACTTTTGGGAAGCTAGTATTCCCATAACTAATACAGTACATCAAAAGCTACAGTATTGATACCCCATGCCAGCATGGCTTGTGGTCAGAAAGTAGTACTCTGACAGCCATTTACACATTGACTGAAGACATATTCTGCAAAATGGACAAAGGCCTTCTTAGACAGTCAGCTATATTGACCTGAATGAGTCCTTTGATCTAGTAGGCCATAATCTCCTACTTAACTCTATCATTGCAGAAGGGATCTGCTCAGACTCTATCCCCAGTGTAAGAACTGGTTCTTCCACAGGATCTTTAATGTTCAGATAGGAAACCCTGCATCACCCTTCTCCCCACTCAATAAACTCCAAGGATAAGTCTTAAACACACAAATATTTTCACTGTTCATTAATAACCTTCCCTTGCCCATCCCACAAATGTCCCTACTGATGTACGTTGATTACATAGTTGTCTATGGGTAGCCATGTCTCATATACCTTCATAGACACAGAATTAGAAAATGATCTATACCTACTTGAGTACTGGCTTACCTAGCATAAACTCATCCTCATTACCACCAAAATGAAATCCATGACTTTTGATACTAGATAAAATCTCTCCCAGGTGCCCAGTTAGTGGGGAATTCTTTGCAACAATAACCAGTGCACTGAAACTACCCAACATTTCATGCATCTAGGAATTTGGCTAGATATGTAATCTGCTTCTTCTTCTTTCGGCTTTTCCCGGTTAGGGGTTGCCACCGCGGATCAACTTGTCCGCTCATGATTGGCAGTGGAGTTTTTATGGTGTTGAGTTGCACAGAAGGCACACACATGCATGCACTCACACCTAGGGCCAATTTAGAGTGTCCAATCTACCTACAGCATGTCTTTGGGATGTGGGAGGAAACCGGAGCACACAGAAGAAACCCACGCAACCACAGGGAGGACATGAAGACTCCACACAGAAGGCACCCCAGCTATGAATCGAACCGTAGAACCTCTTGCTGTCAGGTGGCAATGCTAACCGCTGCACCACCTCGGCTGCCCGCTGGCTAGATATGTAATAGAAGTTTCAATTGCATGAAAAAAATAATAAATACAAAATTCAACTAATTCCTGTTTTGGCCAAAGAAAATCTTTTACATCCTTTCCTCTAAAGAAAGAATAGCCATAGACAAAGGAGTTCTACTAACCAGCTTGAATATGGTCTACTCATCACGGTTATCACTTACAACAAAAATCAGACCTATCTAAAACTACAGCAAATAATGTATGTATATCTATCACCTTGGCCCTTCTTACAGAACACCATTGCATCATCATGTCGACATCAAAATGGCTGCCTGTATCATAAAGATGCGCGATACTGCTTTCATCCGTAAGAAATGCACTACAAATTCATTCAGCTTCTTTACAAGCCTTCTGTCTGAAGAGCAACTGCTAGCAACCTGCATGTGCAATCAGCCCTTCCTTTAATCTCTCTCTGTTGTGCAAAATCAGTGACCACTGTTTCTCAGTTGTGGCTCCACAAGCATGATAAACACTTCCAACTCACTTGAAAAAATTCACCCTTCAACAAATACAGACGTGAACTCAAAAGTTCCTCAGCAAGCAATCCCAATGTAAATGCTTTTAATCCCAAGATATGACATGAAGAAATAAATTCTGCTCCCTGCCATTCCTCTTTTCTTATACTAACATTCCCTGTGACAACTACTTAACCCACACCAATTTGCCCCTTACAATACACCTCTCATCTCCACCATCCTCCCTTTCCTCCACTTTTTCATCTCCATCTGCTCTTTCTCCTTCTGTTTCACCTTTTTTTGTAAATCTTCATTGTGCAAATTGTATACACAGTGTCATAACAATCATTACTATGCCTATGGCAATCTCTTACATACTATCCATTTTTTCCTTCAGTCAACTTTGCACACATCTGACTACAAGCTCATGGCAATTTGTCTGAGACTTTATCCTTCCAAACTGTACTTTGTACTTCAAGATTGCATGTTTGCTTTCTGTTCTTAGTGTTGTACTCTGGGGATGAACCAGAAAATGGCCCAGATGGATTAGTGTTTTACCCTGGATAGCAAATAAAATAAAATAAAATAAAATGACATCATACTGACTTTAATTTGCCATTCCACAAAACTTGGACAGCTTTTGCATTATACCTATCATGTACAGCAGGCAGATATATGGAACCTTGTGCATCCCAATGCCATAGAGTTTATATATGTTTCACCCAGCATGTTTATAGTTAGCCATCTGAATATAGTTATGATTCTGTATGTCCTCCTAAAATTAGTTTGCAGTACTCGTATTTCTCAGCATATAGCTTGGTGGTGCTATACATGTATTTGCCTGTGTTCTTAAGAGGTGAGGTTGACCTAATGGTTAAGGTGTTTACCTTACAAAGACAAGGTGTAGGGTTTGATTAACACATGGGGTAACTGGATAGGCTTAAATGGCCCACAGGAGCAATTAACCTAGCACTAATCTATGAACCTACAAATCCATCAAACTGTCAATATATCTCTCTATTTATTTGATTTAGTTAAATCATTTGAGTGCATACAATCTAAGCATATTACAAACAGAAAACAAAACAAGGTAGAATATTTAAAAAGTGGTGAGCCAATAAAAGCCAAATAACTGCAGGACTCCTAAAGGTAAATCACTCACACAAGTTCAAACTGTAACAGTCCTAAACCAGAGGTGGTGTCCTTCCTCAGATTCAGATAAACTGTTCAGAAGAGATACTTCATGAACTTCCTAAAAGCAGGTTCTAAATCATTCAGCCAAATAGGAATGGCAGTTGGTCTTAGAGGACCAAAGCATGGTTTGTACATGATTATCTGCCAGAGCTCTCCAAGCCTGTCCATGGAAGTCAGCAGCCCCTTATCTGATGATCTGAGGTGTTTCCCTGGGATGTAGTACAACTGTATCTCTTTAAGGCAAGAATACCCAGGTAGTGAAGGGCACTGCAGGTGAAGGTCAGGATTTTAAAAATGTATGTAACTGCAACTGGCAAACAATGCATATCCTGTAAGACTGGTAAAGTATGGTAATTCTCAGATGTATTGGTCAGTGACCTGAGCCACATCACCATCTTGTAGGCCAAGGTAGAGAGCCTTGCAGTAATCAAGTTAAGAGATAAAAAAAAGCTTGAACTATATTTACTATGTCCTAAAAAGGAATGCAATGTATGATCTGGGATATATTACTAAGAGGGAGGTATGCCATCGAGGTAAAAGCTGATATCTGGTACTTAAGGATCAACCTTTCATTCAGAGCTATTACTAGAGATTTTTCTTTGGATTGTTAATGTATTTATTTATTATTAATTGTTTATTAGAAAAATCCAACTGGGCTCACAGGGTACCCATTTTCAGCAGAGGCTTGGGGACAAAAGTTCAGGTTACATTACATAAAGCATTCTACAAGCATTATACATAGCAATATAATTGCAAAAGACCTTTTACATTGCAACCTCATATAAACATATTACATTAAACATAATACAGTAATAAACATTTTTGTTTACAAATATAAAGCAGAAAAGAGATTTTCTGTATGAATAGTGAGTCTGAAATAAAGGACAAAGATAGGAGATGTTAAGGATGATGTCTGTCTGTCCATACATAAAAAACTCTGAATGTACAGTAGAATAACAGTAGATTACAGAAATGTGACAAAATCTCAGAGGTATTATTATACACCTATACTAAAAATCAGAAACTGGTACAGCTTTAAAAAGACTTAGACTGTATAGCAAGATTGTTGTTATAAGAAGGTCAGAGAAGAAAAACAGACTATAGGAGTGGAGAGGAGAAGGGGTATGTGTAGTAGGAAAAAGGGGATTTTGCAGTAGGAAGGATACAACCTGGGCTGGAACAAGAATGGAGCCACGAGTTAAAAAGGAAGTCTTTTAGAGTATGTTTAAAAGCATGAAAGTCAGAGTTTGTTTTGATGGATGAAGACAGTAAGCTTCAAGTTTCGGTTATGGAGCAGGAGTAGAGGCTTTGCCTTTCAATTTTATAAGGTTTATGAATAGAGGAGTTAAAATTTATCTTCAGACTGGAGAGACATGTTTAGGTGGTAGATATGGAGAATCAATTTCAGGTCATGACAGGCTTATGGCTTATGTACAATTCTATATATGTAAGTAGTTGTACATAGGTTAGGTGATTTGGAAATTAAAGCCACGTTTGAGTTTCAAGTTGTTAGCATTGATATCGCTGATGCAAACAGGTAACCTGTAAATAGTTCATCTTCCAGACCCATGCTTACAGTTATCAAGAGTGGCAGAACTTGTCAGATATTTGGGATGCATGATTAGGCTTAAAAAGGCCCTTGTGGTCATTAGCCTAGTAAACACCTATGAACCTATGTGTGAGGTGGGAGGCATTTGCTGTGAATTTTGCAATTTTGTTATAGTGAATTAAAATTTTTGTCTTTATGGAAGTTTGCAAGTTCATGAAAATTGGGGCACCATAAAGCAGAGGGATTGGGAAGAAGAGTGCTAGCAAGGCTAGATCTAGTAGCCGTCTCTAGGACGTCTTTCTGCCTATAAAGCATTCATAGTTTTTGGTGTGTGTTTTTGATATTACTGTAAATTTGAAGATCGAGTTTCATTTTGCCATACATTATCACACTTAGTAATTTTATATGGGAGACAACTTCAATGTCTGTGTTATTAAGGAAATTATTTTAAATTAGGGAATATTTTGATTGTGGGTTTTTGGGGTGAATAGGAATAGTTTTGTTTTATTAAGATTTAATAAAGTCTCAATGGTGGAGACTCATGTTATTTGTTGGAGATGTGACAGGATATTTGATGTGCATATAACTGTAGAGTCATCAGTGGATTGGATTAATGAAGCTTGACAAAAGCCAGTGTGCAGGTTATTGATAAAAATATTGAAAAAGAGTGGGCCAAGAATGGAACCTTGGGGCATATCTGTAAAACTGGGTAACTATGGAGTGAGAAAGCCTTGCCATTCTATGTACTGTTTCCTATTAGATAGGTAACTATTGAACCAATTGATGATGGGGGGGGGGGTAGTCAAAAGGAGGATGGATAGTCATATTAAGAGTTTAGACTGCGAGACTGTATCACAGGCTTTAGAGAGGTCAAGGAATAATGAGGAGACAGGATTGCCCGAGTCCCTTTATTTACAGTGTCTATGAAGGACAAAGTGCGGAGGTTGTGCTGTGTGTGGGTTGAAAGCCATGATCAGTAGAAATAAGGAGTTGATTTTGAAGGAGGCATTGGAGCAGACCTCTCAACCAGTTGGGGACAACTTTCAACAGAATCAGGGACAAATCAAGTAAAAATCAGGGACAATCAGGGACACTTTTAAAATATTAGTGCTATTAACTTGAAACATTGACAGAATCAGAGCATATAAATTAATACACATTTTCTGAAGTAAAAGAAGTCTATAACTCTTAATTATTGTCATTATTCATTAAGTGTAATTCACCACCTTTCCACCAAAAGTCACTAGTTTTAGGAGGGATTAAGAGGGACAGAGCTAAAATTTGAGTCAAAATCAGTGACGTCCCTGAAAATCAGGGTATTGGAGAAGTTGTTTACTGATACTTTTTTAACAGTTTGGAAAGAGGGGGCAGTATTGCAGTGGGCTGGGAATTTGATACTTCATTTGATTTTCTCCTTTTGTTTATGGGAATGATATGGGATATTTATCAGATGGAGGGAACGGAACTGCGCGGTGCGTGGTGGTGCTGCGGTAGCGTTGTCGCCTCACAGTATGACGTTGTCCTGTTCGATTCTCAGCTAGAGCATCTTCTGTGTGGAGACATGCGTGAATGGGCGTACCTTCGTTGAACGTTGTGCGTCAGAGCTGGCAACTCAGCACGTAAAAATCTACTGCCAGTCATTAGTGGACTGGAGTTCCGCTGTGGCGAGCCCTAACCGGGAAAAGCCGAAAGACACAACAACATCAGATGGAGGGAACATGTTCTTCCTGTATAGATTTATGCTTTAGGATGCTTACTGGGTAAGCTATGACATCAGTGGCTAGTCTTAGGTATTCTAGTGGCAGGTTGTTGGCAGAGGTGGAGCTTGGTTTCTTTTTAAGTAGTAGCTTTTTATTATGTTGGTGGCTACTGGAGTTAGAGTGAAGGATGGGTGAGTAGTGCTGTTAGATTGGTTTAGATATAAATAGAGAAGAGCATTAGGAGGTGTTATAGAGCTTAGGGTATATGAAGCAAAGGGTTGGTGGGGGTAGTTGTGTTTTTGGTTAAGGAAGGGAGCCTTTCAATGAAGTAAGTATTGAAATCTCATGCAGCTTTCATTGTGGTATTAGGGGATGGCCTGGGTTCTTTTTTTTGTACCTGGGTTCAGTAGGCAATTAATTGAAGAAAATAATTTTTGGATTATATATGTGCTCAGTTTGGAGGCATGTATAGTATTACGTCTTGTTAAGGTTAACTTGTTTGAGTTACCTGGTTATGGAGTTGCTTAAATATTTGAATGTTATTAGTTGTTTATTTATTTTGCTGGACTTTCCATGCTCTGTTTGCACTGTCCAGAAGGTTCTTAGTCTGTGCTGAAAGCCAAAGGAAGTGGTTAGTTTTTATTCTTCTATTATGGAGAACAGCAAAGACATTTAGAGTGTTTAGGAGTAAGGTGTTGAAGTGTATAACAATATCGATTAAAGGAAATGTTTTTACTATAGTCCAGTTGATGGCTTTTAAAGTGTTGATAAATATCTGTTGGTTGAATTTTGACAGGTTGAGTGTAGTTTTATATTGATGTGACTTGGCCAGGTGGGTTATATGTCTAACTGCACATGCTGGGAGATGGTCACCTAGAGAACACTGTAGTGTACCAGCAGTCAAATATTTACTGGGGTCAGAATCCAATATCCAATCAAGAATGGTACTTTTATCATATGACTTGTTGTATGTAGTGGGACTCTGAATGAACCCAAATAGGTTTATACTAGAGGTTGGGCAGTTATTGGTTAGATTATGTCAGTCTATACTGACATCACCTAGTACAATGGCTTCATTTGAAATGGTAACAGTATTTATCAGATTATCTATAGACTGTATTTTATATAGCATATATCATGGGCAGAAGTAGGTTAAAAAATTAAAAAATAGCTGGGTGCACAAGATCCACTGTAAAAAAGTACCCAATCCTGGTAGGCACACTGGTGCCAAGAATGGAAAAGATGATAGTGTAGAATCCTCAAGACACAGAAACATTCCTATAATGGGGCAAGGCCAGGCCTAGGGGGAGGTTGACCCCCATTGTAGAATGAAGTAGTAATTCACAAAAATCACAAAACTTGATAGGGCAAAAAAAGAGCCATACAGACAGAGTGGTCTATTGAGGATAAGAAAGAAATTATGTATTGTTACTATTATCCAAGAAGCCCAGAATTTCCACTCAGAAGATATACAGAAAGATTAAGGAAGAAATTAGAGGAAAGAAAAATACTTGAACAAGAAAAACTGTCAGAATATTCAAATAAAAAACATTTGTTCATTAATACAATAGATTTATGAACAACATTATATAGGCTAAAAAACTTTGGGCAATTTGGAAAAAGAAGTGACTGAGGAAGTGTGCAAATATAAAGAACAAAATCTAGACATTTTTGAAAGGTATAAAAAAGAAATATGGACATGGGAAGGAAAGAGAGATCTGATATGGTACAGTATTTATGCAAAGGAGAAAACCAGGGTTGGGAGGGTGGCCTAATGGTTAAGGTGTTTGCCTTGCAAACACAAGGTGCATGGTTTGAGTCTCACAAGGGATAATTGGCTAGGCTTACAATGGCTCACAAGGGCACTTAGCCTAGTACTAACCTATGAACCTATGAATCAATACAAAAAAAGCTGCCCCAAAGATATTCGAAGAGAAGTGCAGGCAAAGGCATCCAGATATGGAAAATTTCACAATACAAAAATAAGATCACAAAGAGGGAATGTAAAATATAAGATTGGTAGGTGAAGTTAAAAAAGTAGAAGTTGAAGTTATGGAATACCTGCAAAGTGAAGGATTTAGAGCAGAAAGTCTAACAAAAGTTATATCACAGCATGAGGGAACAATGCGTCCTCCAAGTAAGGAGAAACATGAAGAGCAGGAGACATCCAAAGAAGAAATATGGACATGGGAAAGAAAAAGAGATTTAATATGTTGCAATATTTATGCAAAGGAGAATCTAATCAATACAAAACGAGCAGCACCAAAGATATTTGAAGAGAAATACAGACAAAGGCATCCAGATATGACAAATTTTACAATACAAAAAATAAGAAAACAAAGAGGAAAAAGTAGAAAAGAGGATTCATCATGGAGAAGTTAAAGAAATAGAAACTGAGGTTATGGATTACCTGCAAAGTGAACGATTTAGTGTAGAAAATCTAATTTTGATAACATTACAGCAGACTAGAGAACTGGATCTCCAAATTAAGGAGAAACAAGTGGAACAGGAAACATCTAATCAGTTGCCATATGAAGATACTTTGGAGCCTTCTACAGTCAACCAGCACAAAAGTTCAGCTGGAGTTACACAGCAAGGGAAAGAACAGGGAACTGTGGCAACTCTGACACAATCAGTACTGTAGAGTGGTAAGGGTTTACCTTTACATAACCAAAAATCACAAGTGTGATTGCTCATATGAGGGAATCCAAAGCGCGTAACACAAAACCGAGACAGTGTCCAGTGTTTGAAAACCAGCAAATCGAAAAGCAGATTTGCTGATTTTCGAACAACAAAATCAAATACGAATTGTAATGCAGGGGGCAAGCCCCCCTGCACCCCCCATGTGGGGAGCTGCATCCCCCACACCTCCCCAAGAGTTGCTTGATTTAATAGAGATGGACAGACATATTAAGATCAGTGAAAGAAATAGACTACAGAAAGTTAATAAAACCCCAAAAAATAGAAGTGTGATAAAACAAATGAACATCATTATTAGGACTGTTCATAGAGATTCACGAGATATAACAGAAGTAAATAGTATATATTACTGTGCAGCTAAATTAATAACAGTTAAAGTCTTACCAGAAAAACACAGGGCAGTAAGGGAAAAGAACCGGAGAAATCAAATGCCATCATGGAAGTATCAAATAGTGAAAACTATAATGCAATTAAGACAAGAAGTATCACTGTTAGAAGAGTATAGAACAGGGAACATTTCAACAAACAAAAATATTCAGAAAGATAGATATGATAAAAGCAATGTGCAGTATCAGAACAGATCAGGATCTATAGTGCACTATTGCAAATAATAAACTAAACATATCAGCATAGGCAAAACAGATATGCAGATAAATATAAAGGAAAAGTACAAAATAAGTAATTTACTGATGTCCCAAAAAAGTTTTATAGAGAATTGTGAAACAAGGCAAAAGGAATTGAAACACCACGAAAAAAAGAAGAAATAGATATATTTTGGGGAAATATCTATGAAGATCCTGTGGAACATAACAAAGATGGTAAATAGATACAAGAAGTAAAAGAAAGAATCTTCTTCTTCTTTCGGCTGCTCCTGTAAGGGGTCGCCACAGCAGATCAACTGTTTCCATTTCTTCCTGTCCTCTGCATCTTGCTCTGTCACACCAACCACCTGCATGTCCTCTCTCACCACATCCATAAACCTTATCTTAGGCCTCCCTCTTTTCCTGTTATCTGGCAGCTTCATCCTTAGCATCTTTTTCCCAATATGCTCTGCATCCCTCCTCAGCACATGTCCAAATCAACGTAATCTTGCCTCTCTGGCTTTGTCTCCAAACTTTCCAACCTGGGCTGACCCTCTAATATACTTATTCCTAATCCTGTCCATCCTCGTCACACCCAGTGCAAATCTTAACATCTTCAACTCTGCCACGTCAAGCTCTGACTCCTGCCTTTTTGTCAATGCCACTGTCTCCAACCCATATAACATAGCTGGTCTCACTACCCTCTTGTAGACCTTCCCTTTCACTATTACTGGTACTCGTATGTCACAAATCACTCCTGACACTCTTCTCCACCCACTCCATCCTGCCTGTACTCTCTTCTTCACCTCTCTTCCACACTCACCATTACTCTGAACTGTTGATCCCAAGTACTTAAACTCATCCACCTTCACCACCTCTACTCCCTGCATCCTCACCATTCCTCTATAGAAAGAATAAGAAGTTAAAATGTAAAGGATCAGAAATGGGATGAAGTAACGGCCAGAGAGATTGAAACAAAGTTAAGAAAAGCTTCTAACCGGAAATCCCCAGGCCCAGATGCAGTACCTAACTTCTAGCTAAAAGTATAAACATCTTTACATGAAGACTTAGCCATGACTAAGAACAATTTGTATGCGCATCCCGAACAGACACCAACCTGGTTAACAACTGGAAAAACAATGTTCCTACTTAAGAGGAAACCTGCATGCTATCCTAAAACCATAGACCAATAACTTACCTTCCGATGACATGTAACCTATACACTGGAACAGATACCTACAGAGTTTATAGTCACTTAGAAGCAAACTCAATCATGGCAATAGAACTCAACGGTAACAAAAGAAAGCCATATGGAACAAAGGATCATTTGTTGTTAAATAAAGTCATAACAGAAAACTGTAAAAAGGGGAATGACTTAAGCATGGCACCGATATTCTATAAAAAAGTATTCAACAGTATCCCACCTTCATGGATAAGAATGCTTAAAAATGTATAAGATATTTGTCTCCCAGTTGTGCATTCCCCGAGGTTAGCGTTCTCACCAGATACGGAGGGAATTCTGGTGACTGCGAGTTAGTGTGTGTCTATTTACTCTGGTCAACAGATAACACCAAAATTACAGAAGACTCCCTTTATTTCCAAGAAGCACATCATGTCCTATGCTGCTGATAAACTAGAGGATTTCATCAAGATTATAAACAACCAACTCCAACCTCTTTTCATGCAGATAAGAAGAGGAGTATCAGAAGAAGATGGAAAACAGCACTACGCATTAGAGTGCATCCGTATGTGGTATTTGTGCAGTTGCTACATGAGCTTCATTGAATATGTCTGCAATATACTACAACCTAGATGTGCTGTCTTGAGCTCAGCCATCCTTTGGAGCCACAGTCATCTGAGATAAGTTCCTATGATGACCACCTAGGAGGATACACTTGAGACTATGTCCATACTTTGGATGAAACATTAAACTAATGTCCCTTCTGCCTTAGTTGTTGGTAACTCAGGTGAATGTAAAAGATCCATTTCACTTACTGAAAAGATTAGTAGAATTTTATTACAAAAGTAAAAATGCATGAATAACAAAAAGTAGAATTTCAAGAAATATACAAAATCTTACAAGATCTTCTCACCATATCCAAGCCCTGTAAGCAGCTGGTCTAAGCCTCCACTCTTATTATGTTGCAAAACTTGGAATTCTCTTCCTGTAACTGTGAGAGCTGCTTCTAATCTTACTTGCCTTTAAATCCATTCTGAAACAACACATGATTAACTCCTGGCTATGCCATTGTGACAATCCAGGCTAACCTTTTTCTCAAGATTAGACCATATTGTATCTTCTTACGAACTTTTTTTAAACTGTGTCTTTATACATGTACTTAATTTTCCTTGACTACTTTTCAAAACTCTCACAACATTGTGCTCAATTTGTGGGCTTTGCATTTTTACATTTTTATACTTTTATATTTTATCATGTTTAACTTTTATTATTTGTTTTATAGTTTTACTGTATTTGTAAGTCTGTACTCTACTTTTTGTAACTATTGTAATACCATACATCTGTTTATATTGTTAGTTGTTCAGTTTGTATATCTCTGTAAACCAGTTGGACCGTGAGCTACCATTGCCCCTCCCCTCTTAAGTAAGCCATGGAGTTTACTTAGTGTCCTTCATTCCTCGGGTGCCATTTTTAAATTATTCCCTAGCTGGTAGTAGCATCTTCTTCCCGACCAAGTGTGTGCACCATAAGCAATGCTCGGTGAACAAGTTAAAGAACTTGTGGCATCTGAATCAAAATAGTTTCCTTTATGTTTGGACAAATATGACCTATAGACCTCCTTTCAAGTTCCAGCTTTAGAAGGAAAGATATTTGGAAGGGGAATTCGAATGAGAGGCCCTAGTATCAAAGTAAGCAAACTATTGGAGAAAAAGGTTTAGGATTCCTGTGTGAGATTACTACCTAGGACATTTTTGCATCTAGGTCTGGCCTAATTAATGTTCTAACGAATGGCATGTTTGACATTCTCTGTTTTTTCAACTGTTTCTACTTTGTGAGATCAGCGGACATTGTATTTTTCCACTGAGTGTTTGATTTGGATTAGATGGCGAGGGATGGCGTATGCTTTTTGAATAAATGACTGTACCTTATCCCTACTAGGTGGTTAGTGCACACACCCCATCAGGATAGCCAGTAGCCAAACCCTCCAAATATTGTCCCCCACTTACTCCTTATCCACTCACTACTACAACTGCCTTTTCCCCCATCCACTCCACCCTTCTATATCCCTGTGAATACACCCTCACACATTTCATTCTAATCCTCTCCTCTCAAACTTATTAACCATCTCTCTTCCTACACATCCTTCTTACTCAACTCATACTCTGTCTCCCACCATGCAAACAAAATCTGCCTATGCTCTAATACCCTTATTTCTAAGCCTAATCTTCTTCTGTTTACTCTACCTTACTAGTCTCCCACAGTTTCAGCACTCCCCTCCCTTTAATACAACTGTGATTTACATTAAAAAAGACTTTCCCTTTACAATCCAAGCCTCTCCCCCACCTCTACAAACATAATGAATCTTTTCTATTTCAAAGGAAGCTCTTCCTTACCCCTAGTAAACCACTTCCCATACCCACCAAACTCACCTCATTAGGTTCCAATATCTACACCTATGACCCATTAGAAAATAGATACCTATCCATACTCTACTCAAAATGTATCACCCTCCTCCTTCATTCTGGAGACATACACACTAACCCAGGGCCTTCATACAACTCCACCTATAAACCACATTAACATAGCTCTCCACTGCACCACAAATCTCTTCTCCTTGCCACACTTAATGCCAGGAGCCTTTGTAATAAAATACCTTCCTTTCACGCCTGGATCTCTCATAACAAACCTGATATTGTCTCTATCACAGAAACCTGGCTAAAACCACACATAAAAGATACCGAAATTATGCCCCCTAACTATAAACTTATAAGAAGTGACAGACCTCAAAAGAAAGGTGGAGGAGTAGCCTTACTCTTCTCCTCCTCTTTAACAGTAACACCCTATACTAAGCCCATACCCTCATTTGACACTGCCGAGCTAACCCTTGCCCTTCTCAAAGTAAATAACAATAAAGCTTTATGCATTGCCTCCCTGTACATTCCTCCTGGTAACAATATCCCTATACTGGAAGATATTCTTGCCTGGTTCACTTCCAACATAAATAGTGAGACTATAATCCTAGGCGATGTCAACATAAACTGGTCTTCCATTGACTCATCTACCCCTTCTCAAAGCATCAACCTATATCAATTTACACAGCTAATCAAAACCCCTACTAGACCAAATAAATATTACACCACAGGTTGCATCCTTGACTGGATACTAGTCTCCCACCCAAACCGAGTTTCTGATAGTGGTACTCTCGCAGACTCCCTTAGTGACCATCTCCCTGCCTACATATGCCATTCCCCCTCCACCATCCTCTTTCAACACAGACACATTACCACCCACAACATACAAAACTTCAACCCCCTAATTTTCTCTAATACCTTAAAACAGATAGCCTGGAACCCTCTAAAGTCCCTCCCTTTAGATGCCTCAGTCTCACATTTCAATAGAATTTTCACTGATATACTTAACTACTTCGCTCCCAGTAGAACCAAAAGACTCAGATCCAAAACAGCCCCCTGGCTAACTAAAGACACAAAACTACTTATGCATCACTGAGATAAAATTTGGAAATACTACCAAAAATGCAAAACTCCCAACTCTCTTACCGAATACAAGCAACTGCGAAATCAAGTAAAAAAACAAATAGCCACTGACCACAAATTCTACTACTTTAAACTTCAAAATAATCATAAAACCAACCCCAGAAAATTTTGGAATAGTATTTCATCACTATTATCCCCAGGCAAAAAAGAGAACCCTTGCCCTGACCCAGACACACCAGACCTCCACCTAGCTACCCAACTTAACTCCTTTTTCATTGACTCCATAGGCAAATTCACCTCTTCTTTCCCTAACAACATCCCCCCCAACTTAACTGATAACAAAAACTTAACATCCATGAACCCTAAGTCCTCCCCTTTTACTCTCAAATCCATTCCTACCCACACTATAAAAAAGCTCCTACAAAAGTTAAAACCTTGCTCTAATGCCCCAGATGACATTCCATCCCAATTTCTCCAACTAGCTGCTGATGGCATAGCCCTTCCAATCAGCATCCTAATCAATTGCTCCATTCAGGAGTCCTATGTACCACACATCTGGAAAAAAGCCTTCATCGTCCCCCTCCATAAAGGAGGTACAAACTGTTCAATCTCCAACTTTCACCCTATTGCTATCCTATCCCCTATCTCTTAGATACTCGAAAAATGTATTCACCTCGAACTATTACCCTACCTATTGGACAACTAACTTCTAACTCCTACCCAACACGGGGTTATACTAGGACATAGCACCACCACTGCCCTTCTTTCCCTCCTCAAAATCATTAACTCTGCTCGAGACTCTGGGAACATAGTTTCTACACTCCTCCTCGACTTATCTAAAGCTTTTGACATTGTCTCTCATGAGCTTCTACTTTCTAAACTCTCCCATCTTAATCTCTCCTCTTTGTCTATCAAATGGTTCTACAGCTATCTCTTAGCCAGGGAACAAGCTGTAAAATGGAACTACTGCACTTCCTACTTCCTTCACACCCCAACAGGTATACCCCAAGTCTCTATTTTGGGTCCTTTACTATTTAACATTTTCATCAATGATTTCCACCAAAAGATCCCCAATGCTAAACTGGTGCAATATGCAGATGACTCCACTATCATCTGCTCAGCCAAAACTCTTCCTTTACTAATAAACCTTACGCAAGAAGCCTTCTCCTCCACTGAGTCCTGGATGCTTGACAATCACCTAGTCCTAAATGCCTCCAAATCTAAAATAATGATCTTTACCCCTTCTAGACATACTGCTGCTGACAAAGCACCCTTCTCTATACTTAGCCTAAAGAAAACAACTATTGAAATAGTTCCCCATACAAAACTTCTGGGCATTCTTATCGATGACCAGCTAAAATTTGATATCCACCTACAAATCAATATTAAAAAGACTCATCAAAAACTTGGTATGCTTTATCGACACAGGTGCTACCTTTCTTTGTCTTCTAGACAACTCCTATCTACCACCTACCTCCTACCCTCCCTTTTGTATGGAGCTCTGCTACTCTCTAACCTCCATTCATCCCTAAAATCTAAACTTTCCTCTTTTTATAACAAAATTTCAAAATTTGCCACAGGATCCAAATCCTCTACTCACCATTGCAACTCCTTACATGCTCTAAATTGGTTGGAACTCCCAAGCTACCTATATTTCATTCAACTAACTACAGCACACAAGCTAATTTTCAAACCTTCTAACTGTCCATCACTCTCCTCTTCCCTAAAACTTCACCAGTCACATAGAACACTTAGATCCACAAATCAGAACCTCTTAGGACTTTACAAGCCTTTACACGCACCAGGGCAACTTCTACTATCATTCTCCCTTGCCAGATTATGGAACTCTCTTCCCCCTTACATTTGAACTACCCCTAACCTACCATCCTTTAAAACCCTACTCCACTATCACCTCTACTCCCTCTGGGAGTGCTCCTGTACCCATCCTACCTGATTCCTGATACCTATCCCTATTCTATTCTACTCTAATCTCTGCCACTGCTTCAATTCATCTCTCTAAGATTCCTTTGCCTAAATACATGTAATGTATTAAATGAACATAAATGTATTGTTTTTGCTAATATCTTATAAGTTATTGACTCAGCTCATATATTTCAAGATACGTAAAATCTTGCCTTGCTGTATATTGCATGTTAAACTGTTTTCATATGCTGTACTAATACATTGTATATTGTATATTGTCTTTCTGTCTGGAGCTTTTCTCCTCGGGCCTCCATTGAAAACGGGCTACCTTGGCCCAATGGACTTTCCTGGTTAACAAACTGAAATAAATAAATAAATAAATAAATAAATAAATAAATAAAAAATATACCCCTCACTGATTGATTACATTACAGCGACCATGAAACAATGGTAAACCACTTTGCAGTTAAGCCATGATACAGGACAAATTATTATTCCAGGGATAAAAATCTAAGGGGGGGATATTCCAGGGTTACTCTTTGTCACCGCTGCTCTTTTGTCTTGCTCTTAACCCATTAAGCTGTCTACTTAACATATTATGTCATGGCTACAATTTGGCCCCCAGAAAACAACAAAGTATAAAGACTTCTTATCTTCTTTTTGCGGATGATTTAAAATTGTATAGTTCATCAGATGAGGAACTGAAAGCACAACTGCAAGTGGTTACAAGTTTTTGCAGATGATATAAGAATGTCATTTGGACTTGATTAATGTACAAAAGCAACCTTTAAAGCAGGAAAGCTGCAGCACCAAGAAAACATAAGTTTGGGACAGTAATATGATATAAAAGAACTTGAGCAAGAAGGATTATATAAATATTTGGGAATTGATGAAGGATCAACGGTAAAACATGAACAAATGTAAATAAAACTTAGTAAGTAAGGAATATTTTAGAAGACTAAAATTAATACTGAAAACAGTGTGCTGACATTATGTACAAAGTCCATGCTATAAATCAATTTGCTCTTCCTGTCTTAACTTGCAGTTTTGGAGTGATTGACTGGCTCCAAAAGGTGTTACATTGGTTGGACAGGAAAACAAGAAGGATGCTTCATGCTTATCAAATGATTTATAAAAATCAGTGTATGCCAAGAATGACATCCACAGTGGTGCAACGGTAGCATTGTTGCCTCACAGCAAGAGGTTCTCCCATTCGATTCTCGGCTGGAGTGCGGGGAGTGCCTTCTGTGTGGAGTCTGCATGTCCTCCCCCACGTTTGGGTGGGCGTTCGAAAGACATGCGTAAACCGGCATGCCTTTGTTGAAGGTTGAATGTCGAGATGGCACCTTGGCGTTCGTGAAAAGCTACTGCCAATCATTAGCAGACCGGAGTTCTGCTGTGGCGACCCCTAATCGGGAAAAGCCGAAAGACAAAATAAGTGTATGCCAAGACTATATATGACCCATTTTGAAGGAGGTATGGACCTCCTGGAAACTGATTACATTTATAGATCTGCAATCATAGGACTGCAGCATACTTGCTGATCTCACAAGACCCAAACATAGTGAATGTTTTAAAATATAAGAAGAATAAGTCTAAGATGACTTCCCTGCTTAATTTAACAGAAACATATTGGTGTTAGGCAGGAATAGAAATCAAACCAGAAGTAGATAAAAATCAGGCAGCAACTGAATGTGCCAAAAAAAAACAAAAGAAAGAATATAAGGTGAAGGATCAGATGAGAAGGCAAAAAATGTGGAAAATTCATAAATATATTTGCAAGTATAGAAAACCTCTGAAACAACCGCATGTTGATCAGGACTGAGTGCAGGAATGGTTAAGGAGAGGTGAATTTAAACCAAAAGGTTAATATTAGCAACCCAAAATAGTGAACTATGTACACATTGGTTCACAAAGTCCATTGAACATGTGGGAGAAACAGACAAATCTAGGTTTTGTAAAACAGAAATGGAGACAGTCACACATCTTGTTGCTATTTGTGATATACTAATGGCAGAAGGACTATAAACTAAAAGGCATAATACTGTTGCATTGGGGATTGTCAAATGTTACAATATTGAAGTAGATGAAAAACACTGGAAACATTAGCCACAAAGCATTATAGAAAATGATGAAGTTTATATTAGATGGAATCACCCATTACCAACAGTTAGAAAAATAGATGCAAGAAAACCAGTTATAGTAGTCCATGAAAAGAAGACAAATGTAGCATTGATAACTGAAATTGCTACACCCAGTCACTACAGTGTCTTACATACAAAAAGACAGAAAGTCATAAAATATCAGGATTTGCAGGAAGAAATGAGGGCAATGTGGAACAAGAAGGATACCCAGACAGTTCCAATAGAAGTAGAAGCAACTGGTCTTATAAAAAATAATTTTCAATCGTACGTAGATAAGTTACCAATACATGTAACTCTGTACAAATTACAGAAGGAGTCATTACTGGGCACATTGCAAGTGCTATGAAGAGCACTTCTGGCTAACATCAAAGATTGAAACAATACTAATTTCATGAACTTTAATTATACATTGACTTAGGAATGGGGTCCACTTCTGTCATGATATTAGAAACCCAAAAGTCTTGGAGAAATTTAAAAAAAAGAGTATGTCTTCTAGTATGGAAATATTACCTAGGGGTATACTGCATATCCTTTTTCATTAATTCAAAATGAGGAAGGTAATGACTATTTCTGCATTATGGAATTTTGGGATAGGTACTAAGTATTGGGTAATGGAGTAGGTGTTGGGATAGATTAGAGCTATTTCACTTGCTGTTTTCTTTTTTTTTTTTTGGTTTGATCAGCTCTGATTGTATTATACTAATGTGGAAGGAGTTCTGTATGTTTAACACTGGGTTTAAGCCAAGTTTCAGTAATTGCTGTGATATCTGGAGTGTGGAGAGAGATCCAGGGATGTAGTTAACTGAGTTTATTATATATGCTACGTAGGTTCAAAGTCTTTCGACTTTTCCCAGTTAGGGGAACTCCAGTCCGCTAATGATTGGCAGTGAATTTTTATGATGTCAAGTTGCCAGCCCGGCACCGAGCCTTCAAAGAAGGCACACCCACACACGCTCGCACCTACCTGCATGTCTTTAAATTCATTCGACTGTGGGGAGGACATGCAGACTCCGCACAGAAGGTGCTCCAGCCGAGAATCAAACCAGAGAACCTCTTGCTGTCGTAGGTTCAAAGTAATGAGATTTAATTTTTTTGGTTGACCTTCAGATATGGGAGGATAAGAATGAGGGGTAGCTATGGGTTTTGTGGGTAGAATAGAAGGCCTGAGAGAAGCAATTGCATCTAGTTGAGTGAAGACAGGGTGCAAGTTTGATATAGGTGAGAGGGTTGAAACATGATTTATTTTACTTGATAGTATTTATCTGATGAGTGAGAAATTAAGGGTGATGTTGGCTAGGTTAAGTAGGCTTGGCTTAACGGGGATGTCGCCGCATTATGAGATTTTAGAGAAGCATAACAATGATTTGGTATCTAAATTTATAAGAGGATCATAGGATCATAGGAGGTTACCGGGCTAACAGCCCTGGGGCCCTTACAAGCCTAGACGAGTTCAACCTGTGTTGCCAAGGGTGTTTAGTTCACACAGACACTAAAATCAACACCTATTGCCCCTGTCCAAAAGGGACACAGGTGGAACCCCTGAGGTGAATATTTGGTTACCGATCCAATCATCCAAATTATGCTTAAATAGGGGTCTCAGAACTGATGCCTGTGAAACACCACTGGTTACGGGTCAGCTGGAGGAGGTGGAGTCCCCTATTTTGACAGCATGAGTTCTATCAGTGAGCCAGTTTCCAACCCACCTGACAATATATGGGTTGATACCCAGCTGGGTACGTTTATGAATGATGACTGAGTGGGGAATTGTATCAAAGGCCTTGGCTAAGTCTAAGTAGACTGTATGCACAGATTTGCTCTTGTCTAGGGCTTTGGTGACTGTCTTGAAGAAGTCCACCAAGTTTAACAGGCATGATCTCCCCTTGACAAAGCCAAACTGGGTGGAGGTCGAGCATTTGGAGATTTTCTATATCTTTGTTAATAAGGTCCATGATGATGCATTCCATTGCCTTGCAGACAAGGCTGGTCAGGCTAATGGGTCTATAGTTCCTGCGGTCCATGGATGCATTCCCGTTCTGCAAGGGGATGACAGTAGCTGTTTTCCATTCTGCTGGATGAAGCTAATGCTTAGGCTGAAATTGAAAAGCATGCCCAATGGTGATGCTAATTCCTGTTTTAACCCATGTAGAACACACCCTGGGATGTTGTCTGGTCCCATATAGGCTGTGTTTTTGGCCTTGGTGAGGGTGTTTAAGACCTACTCCTTGGGGATACTAGCTGGGGGACAGGTGTTAAGGATGCTTTGGAGTATATGTGGTGTGGACATTGGAGTGATGTTTTCAGTAGGTATCTTATATGCTTGTTTAAATTGAAGAGGGACTGTTTCCAGTTTTGAGACCATTCCTTCCTACTCTTAGACAGCAATTTCTTTCTCCTGTTGTATAGCCAATTAATGGCAGTTGTCCACCAGCCAGGTTTGTTTCTCCTTGAAGATCTTGCTTTGATTCCATCAGGTACAGCAGCATCAATACAATTGTACAGTTGCTTGTATAAAGCAGTGTGTCTGTTCCATCAGTGGGGGAGGGGCTGTGAAGTTATTTATGCTGTCATGTAAGAGGTTGTAATTGGTCTTGGAGAAGTTTTTAGCCTAGTTGTTGCTAAGGTGGGGTCTTCTGTTATAGTTACTTCTAGCAAGACTGATGTGTGGTCAGATCTCACCAGGGATGGCTACACACTGGGGGTGGTGCTCACCATGTTGGTGAGCACCTGATGCAGGATGTTTGAGCCTCTTGTGGGTGTGTCAGCCAGCTGGTCAAGGGCAATGGAGTTAATAAAGTCCAGGAACCTTTGGGCAAGTGAGTTAGAACACGTATAATTTACCCAGGAAATGAATGGGTAATTAAAGTCATCCAAAACCAGGGTATTTGGTTTTATCTTGATTGACTCAAGTAGATCCATGTAGGCTGAGTGGATGTCCTGATTTATGGAGGGGGTCCTATAGCTGACAATGACCCAAAGAGGGGTCTTCCCTACAGTCAATTGCACCTGAAGTGATTCAAGGGAATCATGCTGTTTAACCAATCTGGAGGTGTATTTATCTTTAACCAAGTATCTGTGACTGCACAAATGTCAGCATCTTCCAAGGTGAGGACTGCTTCCATTGAGTGCAGTTTTTGGTTTAGACTCCTAGCCTTTAGCAGCATAACACTGAGGTTGTTTTTAGATGGTATTTTTACTTTGGGAATTTTGTTCTTGTGACATTGCCTAAAAAAAAACACTGTGGGTTGGCAAGAGCCTTAGCCAGTAACTGAAATCTCTGGGGTGACAGATGAAGTCCATATCTGGCAAAGCATTGAGGTCTGTCAATGTAGGTTTATGTGTTATTGGTTTGGTAGGTGCAGGAGGTGAGGTATGCATGCTGACAACCTGTTCAGTATCAAATGAATTGACCAGTCAGTGAGAGAGCCTTGATTCTAGGTTCTTAATATAGATGCCTCTCTCACATAATGAATTTGTGTCAACTAGAAGAAGTGGGTTTTCAGTGTACATGAGGCAATTACTACATTCCCTCAGGATGGTCATGTTGACCAGGTTGGCTGGAGAAATTGTGGGAAATTGCCCGTCTATAATGCTAGGTAAGTTGATGTGGTCAGAAAACAGGGAGAGGGCATAAAGGATCAGGTTAAGTAGAGGACAGGAGAAGTGGGCAAAAAATACGAAGGGCTAATAGGTAGAATGTGTGTTAGCACCTCAGGAGCTTTGCTGAATATATCACCTGTCATTGAGGGACAATCATGAGAACTCACTGATAGAGCACCAGCAGAGAACTAAGGGAAAATTTGCAGGTAAAAGTTTTTGCTCCTATAATCACCAACAGTACCCACTGCTGCTTGGCAGTGCACAATGTGCAAACAGGTACAAATCTGTCAAAATGTGGAGCTCATTTAGCAAATGAGAGCAAACTGATTTAAACAAATTAACCAAAAAAAGCCCAAAATTAAGCCCTGTTCCAGCAACCATTAATTAAATGTGGTCTAACTGCAAACTCCTGCCAGTGGAGTGCAGGGGAACCCACTCCATCAAAAGATGTCCTGGTTTACTGCTCAAGTTATACAAACAGACTAGATTCAGCAGTTCTGAATCTAGACTATGTTACAGCAAACAAGTGCAAACATTTCAGAAAAAAAACAATTCAAATAAGCAGTGATATGGTAGAAATGCAGATCAAAAGTGCAATATACAGTGAAAAATTCTACTTACGTTTTTCGCAGATCAGTAAATGCCTTGAATTGATCAGATAAATGCAGAAGAGCAGTGGCTGGTCTCCAAACTCTGTGGAGCTTTGCTAAAACAAGTGCAGACCTGCACCAATGCAGTATTTATGTAGCAAATGAGAGCAAACTAATTTAAACAAATTAACCAATAAAAAGCTGTTCCAGCAACCTTCAATCAGATGATTCTAATTACACACTCCTGCCGCTAGGGTGCAGAGGATCCCAATCCAACAAAAGATGGCCTAGTTTAGTGCTCAAGTTATACAAACAAAGCTAGATTCAGCAGGTCTGAATCTAGTCGATGCTACAGCAAAGTGCAACAATTTCAGAAAAAAACTGTTCAAATAAACATGCGCAACAAGCCTTCAACCAGCAACTCCCAACTCAGTAGGGCAGAGGCTACCCTCTCCCTTCACAACAGCATGGACCACAAACCTTCTTAATGTAAAATAACTGGCCTAAAGCTCAAGTGCTTAAGCCAAATAACAGTTGCAATTTATTCAGGCTAATAAACAGTAATAAATGCAGCAGAATAAATGCAGCTGAACACTTTTAAGAACAAGCAGCAAAGGCAAAATAAAGTAATAAAGTAGGAAGAAACACAAATACAGTAAAAGCAGCTGAATAAACTACATTATTTTTGTTATTTGAACTTAAGTGGGAAGGGAGGAAACAGATGATATTTTAAGGTTAAGAAACTAAGGGGTGGGCCTTCCAATTGATCTCTCTCTCTCTCTATTCAGTAGAATGACCTGATAGGATGGGACTGTGAGGAATGTCCAAAATCAGACTTATAGTAGGTCCGGGTAACTCCAAAGCAACGAAGTTTAAGAATACAACAACAGTTGGGCAGGTGGGTGGGAAAAACAAAATGCAGACAGCGATCAGCAATAATCAGGCAGAGTACAGCAAGCAAGCCAAACAACCACTCCAGCTAATTAGAGATATTTCTGGCTAAATGAGGAATGTTATTTTTCAACTCCTCCCACTAATTAGCTGAAGTTATTCATGGTTTGCAAAGGAATTATTTGCTAACCTTTCTAACTGACCCCAGCCAAGACCTCTTAAAACTCCAACAGAACAGAAAACTTAAAACAAAACAAATGTAATACAAGAATAAGATATAAAATAGAAGTAACCAAACCTTACATGAAAAACTTCAATTCAAAATAAAACACAAACAGAGATCAGCAATATTCAGGCAGAGTACAGTCATCTTATTAGGATAAGTTTCACTTTGTACATGGGTTTTTGGTAAACAAATATTAGTATATATAATAGTAGAGATTGGGTACAATATTTTACAGGTATTTAGAGATGGTAAAATTATTCTTTATTTGTTCTTGGTAAGAGAAAGGGGAAATAATGCTGGCTGTATCATATGGGACTGGTACAGTATATTGTGAAATGCTGTGATATTTTCTAGAAGAAGGTGGATGGTAAGTAAGAGGGGTAGCAACATGATAAGGTGGAGTAAGAGGTTGTGGATGAAAAACAAAAATAAAGCATATAAAGCATTTTTCTTTTTGTATGGGGCAAACCTCTCTGAATCTCTTAAAAGAGCTTGTAGGTGGGAATCCCAAACTTACTTATGCCAGCTCCATCATCACTCGAACATGAAGAAGGGATGAATCTTTCAAAATAAAGAAATTGCTTCTTTGGTGCAGTAATAAACTGTACTGAAAACAATTTCCTATGGAAAACAGTGAACTTAAAGAGTTCCATTTCATTAAGCTGCTCAGATGAAGCTCTACAAGATAAAGGGAATACATTCTCAGATCACAGGCATGGGACATGTACTCCAACCCATTTCTCAAAAAAGTAAATGAAGATGCATTGGTCTGATAGTAGTTTGAACTAACATAACATCATCATTTGAAAGGCTAACATTTAGTTGATTTCACATCAGCTTCTGCAAGTTATCAGTCAGGCAGTCCTCTAAGGAAATAAAAATCAGGCACAGGTTCTTGAAAAGGAAGACCACCTAGATCTCCGGTTAATAATAAGTCTAATGTGATAGCAGAATACATGGATTAAAGTATTCCTAGAGGATCATCAATACACAATTTCATTCTTGGGTGTGTAAGGGTTTCAAGGTCTGATTAAAATGATGTATAATAAGCAATATAATGCACAAGAAGAACTTTGGAAGTTTAGAAGTGAAGTATGGGCCTTTAGAACTCACTCCAAAAGGCCTAGGAAACATGTAAATTCATTTGAGGTAGATGAGAGACTTAATAATCTTCTCTCACTTATAGTCAGTACTATGGATCTGGTCACTAATGAGCAAGTTAGTTTGATCAACTCCTGGTTAACAGCCTTAAGTCTTAGCATCAAGCAAAAGTAGAGTCGGGAAACTCATGAAGCTACTTAGTTATATTATTGCCTTTTTTCAAAACTTATATTGCTCCCCTTTTGCAAGCAGATGTATGCTATTGCTGTCAATGGAGATTTAAACATTTTTCTCATCTCCTTGCTTGTCTGTATCTAGACCTGCAGGAAAAAAAAACACTGAGTCAAAGGTAGTGAAATTCACTAAGGAATATACTGTAGAACAGCTGCAAAAGGAGATAATAATATTTCCATAGATCTATATGAGTCGCCCCCTCCATGCGAGGATCCAATTTACAACTATTTTTAGGGTAAGCATTTCCAGAAGTTCACCTCAAAATCTCTTTTATGAAGCTCTTAACAATGTCATATCTAAGAGTTTGCAATGTGCTCTTGACACAGGTATCTTTTAGTATGTCTTTTATCTAAGAGCAAAATACTACAAAAAGATCTAACTTTCAGATTGAACCCATTGTACCTTGTCATCTGTCTCTTCACCATGCTTAGTTTATCCTGGCTAGGTGATCTGGAGATCAGTGGAGAACACCACAGAATTCCTTCTGAATGGCTAGATTGTTGGATACCATAATAACTGCCTTGATTTTAAATATATAGAAATAACTTTTGACTCGGTCTAGAGCCCTGACTGTGGCCGCAGAGACTCTTGTTTGACCAAACATTTTACAAGTTCGGGGATCCAGCTTCCAGGGGATGGTCAATGAGAATGAGACTCTGAAAATGATTTACCTATCTAAGAGGGAAGGAGGCACTCCTGGTTACTGTATAACTGTCTCACCCATTGGGTAACAGCAGAAAATGTTCATTAATAGTTGCACTGACCTATCAAGCAGTGTTGTTGTTGTTGTTGTCTTTTGGCTTTTCCCGGTTAGGGGTCGCCACAGAGGAACTCCGGTCCGCTAATGATTGGCAGTAGATTATCATGAATGCTGAGGTGCCAGATCGATGTTCAACATTCAACGAAGGCACGCCCATTTATGCATGTCTTTCGAATGCCCACCCAACCGTGGGGAGGACATGCAGACTCAACACAGAAGGCACTCCCCACACTCTAGCCGAGAATCGAACGGGAGAACCTCTTGCTGTGAGGCAACAATGCTAACGCTGCACCACCGCGGAAGTCGCACCTATCAAGCAGTGTGATAGCACTAAAGCTGGGGTTTTAGTAAGTGTTTAGAGATGCACATATGCAGTGTTTTATGATGGATCATGTATGCACACAAACACACACACCACACGCACACACACACACACACACACACACACACACACACACACACACACACACACACACACACACACAAACCTGGGGTTACCATTCTAGGTTCTTCTTTGGCAGTGTGCCCTTAGATGCCATAGTGAGTAGACTATGAAGTAAAACATCGTACCATCTAGATGACACCCACCATTGTCCACTTCTTGCCCCCTCTACAGTTGTATAGCAGGTGGGAATATCAGAATGAAATTGGTAATGGGGAGGAGTTCATAGCTGATGGGGACAGGAGCAAAAAAATAAATAAAAAAGAGGGAAAAAAGGTAATTGACAAGGTAAGTTTTTCACACAGTGATAAAACTACAGAATAACATCACTGTGTTTAGATCAGATGAAAAAAGGTTGTAGTACTAGTACCTGAAATGGTTGATTGTATAATTGAAATAAGGCCTTATATGGAGACTTCTTAGCATACAATAACAGCACTGCTGAGATGTCAAAATAATCTGCTTTGCCTCGTGCTTTGAACCATCGCAGGGGTGATGTTATAGAACTGCACATGCTATGTCATGCCTAATTACTTTGCTTGATTCCCCAGTATTCTTTCTTGGGTGACACAGCGGTGCATCCATTAGGATTATGGCTTCGCAGTGCTTGTTTGATTAGTTTCCTCTGTTCTCTGTGCTGGTTTGGGTGCCTTCTTTGTTTTCATGTCCACTTTTGTTGGGGTGTCTGTTTCTCCCCATCCTAAATGCATGCAGGAAGGTGAATTGTTGACACTGTTCATTGCCACTAGATGTGAATGTGTTGTGTAGTTGACAGTGTATCCATCCCAGGACAGAATGTCCTGCCCAAGATTGCTTCCTGCATTAGTTAGACTGCTTGGTAGGAGAGGCTCTAGTTCTCTGTGATTCACAAGATTGATAAATAAATAAATAAATAAATAAATACAGAGTATACAGTATTAAAGATGGGTGGATAAAAATAAAATTTTACTCTTTTATGTAGTACCCAGCAAGTTTGCCATAATAAATAATTTTCTGTTTTACAGTAAACTCTCAGTTAACCAGCACTCAAGCAACCAGCACTCTCAAGCAACCGTCAAAAAAATATCAAAGAAATAAAGTACAATTTTCATGTGTTTCACTTTCTGTTTTCCCCCAGCAGAAACATACCTTATGTTTTTAGAGCTTTAGAGTTTTAAAAAGGAAGATGAGAATAAATTCCCCCTCTCCCCAACCTGAGAACAAGTCAAACCAAACAAATAGTATAGGGTACAGTATTAGTCAGGCCTATTTTTAATAGTAACTCTCAAGCAACCAGAAACTACAGTTATCTGACATCTACCAAACCCCATGGGTGCCGGTTAACTTAGAGTTTACTGTATTTTAATTTTGTTCCTTCAAACAAATGAACTGTTCATTCTCTGGGTTAAAAGTGTACCTCAGCAAGTATTAGGGTTGCCACTTTTCTTTGTGGATTAAACCGGACTAAGGTCACGCCCCTCGCATCACCCATAACTCCACCCATTCCCACCCCCTCTCCCATCCATGCTCCACCTGTTTGGTGAGATCACCATGACATCAGTTGATGGGAACGCCCTCTTTTTCTGTTCCGGATGCCTGCTTTCCGACGATTTACTATGCTTTTCTGTAAAAAAGCATAGTAAATCAGCTAATTTAACAAAGAATGATAGTCTGTTTCCTTACCATTCACCTCAGAAGCCTCATCAAAATGCGCTACAACCTGGAAAAGGTTTGCATGACACACTGTTCTTAACAGCTGTCACTTCGGCACAATGTTAAAAAATCTGTTGCAATACTGAAGCAGCATTCATTAAAAAATCATCTACAGCCATAAATGTTTACTAAAGTGTATCATAAATTGTCAACAGGTATTTAATAAACTACAGTCGAGTAACACAGCCAGAGAAGTAGCGTTGACTATTGACTGTTGCCCTAAGTGGTAAGCATCATACATGAGTTGTTCAAGTTGCAGTACACTACAATGCTTCAGGCAATCAAAAAACAAAAATTCTAATGCATCAAAACTTTACAAGTCAACTCATTTTTTCATAAATAAAACACTATTCCAACATAGAAAACTAATACACTGCAGGGACTGCACAGCTGAACCTGTACTGTTACATTGGCACATTTACACAAGACAAGTGACTAAAGCAGTACTCAAAAAGTATGTGCAGTCCAAATAAGTGTTATTTCTGCTACAACTATGCACATTAAACACGTTTGCATAGGGGCATGTGCCATTGATACTGCTCCTGACAAATATTCAGCTTTTATGTTGCAGTAAAAACTATCTACAATAAGGAGTTTTAGCAGGTACAAACTATGTTATGATTTCTAAACCATCCAATGCTTTTGACCAATAACTTACAGAAAGTTTTCCATTCTGATGCTTACTAGAGACCCTTCCATAAGTGAGCTGTGTTGTTGAGAGACGCTTCTCGGCTCACCACAACTATGAGAGGGTGCTCCAGGCAATGCCCCAGTCATCATAGCTCTGAGTTGCATCATCTATGGACTGACTCAGGTAGTAAGTCAATAAAGATATTTGAGAGCATTTCCTTCCTTTCAAGTTCGCCGCCATTTTCAGTTGTCACCGAAACAACTTATGTAAAAAAGATGCAGTCAGCGACAATCAGAATCATTTAGTCTTTTGATTTTTTTTTCACTGTGCCGGGAAGCAGAGGGGCAGGCCTAATAAGTTAATCTGCTTTTATTATTGGCTTTTGTTGTAGGAGGCGGAGGCAAAGGTGTAACCGTCCATAACGTTTGTGTGTTCTGTTTTGAGAGCGTACGCTTGAATTGATTACCGGTAAATAATGTCTTCGTAAGTACTCTGTCAAATATTTGAGAACTGCAGCCAGGGGTGTAGAAAGAAGATTCCACATAACCCCTCTTAGACAAAAGTGTACATGTCTCAAAATGCTGAACCCAAGCACAGTGTTACGTTTGAAAGACTTTCAAACAATTGTGCGGGGTATTTTGCGAGGGTGCCCTTGCTAGTGACATTATTTACTTAACATATAAGAAGGATTTTCTTACTTACCCCCTACCCTCTAGAAGTATTAATGTTGAGAACTGTCTAATAGTAAGCAGGAAGATCAAGTGAAGATCACTACTTAATAGCATCCCCATAATGCTTGAGATAGTGGCAGCCAGTGGCACAAAACCCGGACTTCACATGTCCAGTTTTGAAGGGAATTTGTAACCGGACAATATGTCAGAAAACCGGACAGTCCAGTCAAAAACCGGACAGCTGGCAACCCTAGCAAGTATAGCTGGTCTCTGTGGTTCACAGATACCCTCCTTTGCTGGTGGATGCTCTATTTGCCTTATCATAAGAAATCCTGTTCTCTCCTCTGTTCAACATATAAATACAGAAGTCATATAGTTATGTAGCCTGAAGCTCAGTGTATGCACAAGGCCTCCTGAATGACTGTAATTATGCACGTCTGGCTTTATCCAAAAACAGGGCCATTTGTGTGTACAGGAACCTGACTTTACCACAGTGACACATCTGTGAGCTCATAGCCTAAGATTATGTTGTCTTTTTGCTAAAACATTGCTGAAGCTACACTATGGGGCTGTCTTTTACAAACTACTGTCCTTCCTGTATTATTCTCTGTCTTTTCTGTGCAGAGTTAATTAGATAATTTTTTTCTGCTGCAAAATCTCTACCCAGAATAAGTTGATCTAAAATATATGCTGCTGAATAATGAGGTTAATGGAATGTGCCTATAACAGTGCTCTATACTGCCTGCACAAAATTACTATGTTGCTCCAATGTCTCTCGAATGATGAAGCTGCCCTTCTTGCAGAAGCCCATCTCTATTTCAAAGGAGATCCAAGCAAGTCTAAAAATATAGTCAGCTTAAAACTAGTTTAAGGTGCTGTTTTATGTAGAATTTGGCTAAAAAAAGAATCAAAGTCAGTGTAGATGTGCAATTCATTATGTTAATTGGAGAGGGAGCTGTTCCTTGCTGCCCCATATCCCCCCATGAAATACACCCACTCTAGGGTCACAATACAGTGAAGAAAGGGAGCAGTGACAACAAATTACTCTACAACCAGAAGAATGAACTAAGTAAAATATTGATTATTTCAAGTGTCTGTGTATCGAGGCCTTCTGCTCCTGTGTTGTACATATGCCGCATATGTTTTTATGAGGAAGACTATAGAAGACTCATTTAGGTCTCTATGGTTTGAGGGAGAACCTATGCACTGCTGCAAACCATTCAGTGTCTAAAATGTTATAACAAGCTGCTTCCATCAATCTAGAATGTTGTTGTTGTGTCTTTCCACTTTTCCCGGTTAGGGGTCGCCACAGCGGAACTCCGGTCCGCTAATGATTGGCAGTAGATTTTTACATGCTGAGTTGCCTGCCCTGACACACAACCTTCAACGAAGGTACGCCCATTCATGCATGTCTCCACACAGAAGACGCTCTAGCTGAGAACTGAACAGGACAACGTCTTACTGTGAGGCAACAATGCTACCGCAGCACCACCACTGCAGTATTCCATCAATCTAGAATACAATATTTAATTCCTTCCAGTTCTATTTGCTTACTGTATGACTCTAAGCAAGTCACTTAACCAAACAGTGCTCCCAGGTCACCCCTAGAAAAGGGACACTTGTATCCAGTGGTCTTGCTCTGTTAACAAGTTAACAAAAAAGTACTCCTGGCTTCCTGGTGAGCTGGGTAAAATCACTGGCAGTGCATTGTAGAACACATTAAAATTCTCTTCTAGTAATCTTAATGTTTTTTTCTGTGCATATGGTCCTTTGGGAGTAGCAGCTGGAAATTCATTCATTTCTCCCACTTGTGTATGGTACAGGCTTCATCATCTTTGAAAGCGTTATGTTTCAGCCTCCACTTCAGGCTTGATGATCTGATCTCATACCATGCTCTTTGGTTTTACAATCACATGTTATTTAGAAAATCAAATACAGATGCAGCACAGTAACTGCTGTCCTTGATGCTAGAAAATGCCTTTCAGTTTAAAGCATGTGTATTCTAATGTATAATACTGCTGCCATCATTTGTTATTGTGCATGGAAGTACAGACCTCTTGGTGTAAAATACCACTATACTCTCTCAGACAGTGGTATCATTTTATCTCACTCTGTCATTGTTGACTTCCTTTCAGTTCAGTGAAAAACAGCCAATGACCATAACAGCATAAAGCACATAGGATTTCAGTTTACTGTACAGTAATTTAAGTGATTCAAGGATCACTGTTAGTGAAATGAACATAGTAGAGAACATTTAGGTTCATAGGTTCATAGGTAGGCACTAGGCTATTGGCCCTAGGGCCTATATAAGCCTAGCCAAACGGTACCCTGGCTTTTGCCACCCAAGAAAATGATTTTCCTGTGCCCCTGTCAAGCAGAGCCACAGAAGTGATCCCCGGGGTGAATTTTCTATCTCGCATCCAATCATCAAGATTTTTCTTGAAGAGTGCTAATGAGGAGCTTTGTTTGATATAGATAGATAGTTTGTTCCAGAGTATGGGAAGTCTCTGGGACAGGAATCTATCCCTCCAGCATGTTCTGTTTATTGTGGTGACAAGGTTTAGGTTCCTAAAATGTGTAGCTCAGAGGTATTGGAATTTCTTTAAGTGGAGCATGTCCAACAGCTCTGGGTTTGACATAGATTTGTATGTTAGGTAGAGACTGCCTCTGAGTAGGCGATATGCGACGGAGTAAAGCTGGAGTTTTTTGAGATGGTCTGCGTAGGGCATCTGTCTGAGGCCAGTAATCCTCTTTGTGAGGTATTTCTGTGGCCTTTCCATTTGCTGTAGATGTCTTGTGAGGTACATACCAAAAGGGGCATTGTACTCTATAATGGGTCTAATGAGTTATGAGTAGAGGGTAACAATGACCTCTTTTCTCCTCGATGAGAAACCTTTTGTGAAGAGGTGTGCCACATAGAAGGATTTCCTGACTACTGTGGCGATGTGATTATCAAAGGAGGGACTACTGTCCACCTGTATCCCAAGGTCTCTTATCACACTTTCGGTGTTAAGTAGACTACCGCCTATGTGGTAGTCCATGGGTACAGAGTTTTTACCAAAAGGGATGACAATGCACTTTTTGGCATTGAGCTTGAGGTCATGGCTTTGACACCAGGCATCTGTCTCAGTGAGGCCCTTTTGTAGGATGTCCACATCAATAGGAGTTTTGATTATGGCTCCTAGTTTGCAGTCATCTGTGAACTTTGTCAGCCAAAGACCTTCTGTGTTAGCATGTACTTCAGAGAAGTAGATACAAAACAGGAGAGGACTCAGGAATGAACCCTGTGGTACTTCACTTGTCACTGGTCTGAAACTGGATTTAGAGTCTGCTACTTTCACAGTGTGGGTTCTGTCAGTGAGCCAGTTGGCAACCCATCTTGTGACATATGGATTTATACCTAGTTTAGTGAGTTTATAATTCCAGAGTGGGGGATGGTGTTGAAAGCCTTGGCGAAATCTAGATAGGCTGTGTGAACCACCTTACCTTCATCTACGGCTTTGGTGACCGCTTCAAAGAAGTCTATCAGGTTTAGGAGACATGATCTGCCTTTTACAAACCCGAACTGGGTAGGGTCCAGAGTTTGGAGATTACCAATGTCATTGTTTATAAGTTCCATGATGATACATTCCATAGTCTTGCAGACCAGGTTTGTCAGGCTAATGGGGCAGTAGTTCCCGGGGTCCATGATGGCTCCCCCTTTGTGGAGTGGGATAACTGTTGCTGTGCGCCATTCATTGGGCACAAAGCCTGAGGTGAGGCTATGTTTGAACATGGTACTTAGGTGGGGTGCCAGTTCGTTCTGTAGTTCATGTAGAACGCAGCCTGGGATGTTGTCAGGTCCCATGGATGCTGTGTTCTTGGCTTTGGTGAGTGTGTTTTTTACTTGTGCAGCCATGATTACAGGAACTTTGCATTCTCCCGGTATAGAGATGGGCCCTTTAGTAGGTGAGAGAGGGGTAAAGTTAGCACTGAACCTATCTGCCAGGATGTTGGCAATATCAGTTGGTTCTGTATATTTAGTGCCATTGTGCTGTAACCCAGAGCAGATCTGAGTGTTGCCATTGAGATTCTTGACATAGCTATAGAATGCTTTGTGATTGTCTTTAGAATCAGTGGCAATTTTGTTTTTGTAACTAGCTTTGGAGGATTTTATGAGGGATATCAGCTTCTTACTGAGGCTGACCAGGGAGTTCCTGCAGTCATGGCATTTTACTAATTTTTGCAACAGTTTCTTCCTTCTGTCGTAGAGTTTGTTTATGGTGGCAGGGGACCACCAGATTGGCTTCCTTTTTTTGGAGGATAGCATCTTGGTTCTGTTAGAGATTGCACGATCCGTGCACTTGTGTATGTGCTTATAAAGTGCATTTATATAGGATTCAGCAGTCGTACCTCTACTGTCCGTCAGCATGGATGTCGTGAAGTTTGCCACTTCTGTCTTAAAAAGCGTGAAGTTGGCTTTGGAGAAATTTTTTACTGTGGTTTCCCTAATGGGGGTAGGAGGGATGTGGATGTCTAAGGTTTTTAGCTTGTGGTCAGATCTGACCAAGGAGGAATTGACCTCTGGTGTGGAACACCAGTTGCCCATGTTGGTAATGACCAGGTATAGGATATTGCTGCCCCTGGTGGGGGTGTGGATAAGTTGATCCAAGGCATTGGAATTTATGAATTCCAGAAAATGTTGAGCACAAGATTTGGTACATGAGTAGTTTTCCTAGTTAATGGTGAGGTAGTTGAAATCGCCCATTA
This sequence comes from Protopterus annectens, assembly GCF_019279795.1. Lineage (NCBI taxonomy): Eukaryota > Metazoa > Chordata > Ceratodontiformes > Protopteridae > Protopterus > Protopterus annectens. The sequence continues at coordinate 419,930,554 of NC_056730.1, read as the reverse complement.
TTAGGGTGTTAGGTTGTACCCTAATATCTTCCAGTGTATCAAGAAATGAAGAGTGGGAACCCTGGGACATGGTGGGGGATCTGTAGCAAGCTACAATTTAGATTGCGGTCTTGCCCAGAGTTAGTTGCACTTGGATAATCTCAGATGCATTATGCTGAGCAACTAGCCTCTAGGTGTGGATATCCTTAATGAATATGGACACGCCTCTGCCTTTAGTGTTTTGGTCCAGGTTAGGTGGCCGAAAGGTGTGATATGAATTATAGCCTGGTAATGCAGGGGTGCTCTCCGGATCCTTGAACCAGGTCTCTGTCACTGCACAGATGTCGATGTTCTCCATTTTAAGGAGTGCCTCAAGTGAGTGCATTTTGAGGCTTAGGCTTCTAGCACTGAGTAGCATTACCCTTAGACTTTTCTTGCTTGTACCTGTTACAGTGGTGAATTTTTCATTTGAACCTTGCCTAAAAAAGGCACTAGAGGGGTGGCAAGAGCCTTAGCCAGTATCCAGAATCTCAAGGGCGACAGGTGCAGGCCATCTCTGGCAAAGCATTGCGGTTTGTCGATCATGTCATCCCAGGCAGACAGATACTGGATCCCCTTAGAATGATACCAGAAGCTTAGCCAATTTTTGAGGTCAGTCATTTTGCTCTTGTACTGTGGTATTTTAAGGAGTGCCTCGAGTGAGTGCATTTTGAGGTTTAGACTTCTAGCATTGAGTAGCATTGCCCTTAGATTTTGCTTGCTTGTACCTGTTACAGTGGTGAATTTGTCATTTGAACCTTGCCTAAAAAAGGCACTATAGGGATGGCAAGAGCCTTAGCCAGTATCCAGAATCTCAAGGGTGACAGGTGCAGGCCATCTCTGGCAAAGCTTCGTGGTTTGTCGATCATGTCATCCCAGGCAGACAGATACTGGATCCCCTTAGAATGACACCAGAAGCCTAGCCAATTGTTGAGATCAGTCATTTTGTCCTTGTACTGTGGTATCTTTCTGGGTGATGTCAGGATGCTACTCAGGGCTAGGGTCATACCTACCTGGGCTACAAGATCGGCCAGATCCTCCATGTCTCTTTTCATGTAGTCCAGGGAGGTATGTCTCAGGTCATTCACACCAACATGGAAAATGACTGAGTCATATTTGTACTTATTGTGGAGTGACTTGAGTGTGTGCATTACGTGGTGGATCCTGGCACCTGACAGGCAGCTGACAACAACTTTCTCCTTGTTTAGCCTGGTGAGTAGAACATCAGTGTGCCCGACTAGAGAGTCACCTATGACTAGAGTGTTGGGTATGTTGTTATGCCTTATGGGCTGTGGTTGAGTGGCACACTGAGTTTGTGGGCTATGTGTCATTTGGGTTGTGTTGGGGGGGGTGGAGGTTGCTTGCGTTTCTGCTTTGGAGGTCCCTGTTGCTTGGGTGATTTTTATTGAGAGCCTCCCCGAATGTAGGTGTGTGTTTTGTGTTTCTATGTGTGTGTTTTGGTGGTGTAGGTTTTGAGGGGCTATGTGATGAGTGAGGTGTGGTGCAAGTGTTTACCTTCTCCTCTTGACTGTCTAGTCCACTCTTGGGTGAAGAGAGCTTTGCTTCCAGTTTGTCTATATAAGTGCATCTCTCACAGGTTGTAGTGTTGGGTGGTAGGAGGAGAGGGTTGTCTGTGTACATGAGGCAATTGCTGCATTGCCCCAAGATGCCCAGATTCATCAGGTAGACAGGAGAAAACACCAGGAGCTGACCCTTAGACATGCCTGGATAGGTGCTTATTTATTATGGACTAAAAACTGTTTTCCTCTAGACAAGTGAGTAAAGTTGAGTGCTGTAGTAATTTGTAGCTTATATAGTGCTTACAATGAGTTCTGAATAAGTGCTGAGCTCAAATAAACAGATTTGAGTGCTGAAACTGAAAAAACTGGCTAGTTCTAAGAAACAAAATTAAGTTAGAAGGCTTCCCTCCAACACAGAAAGGCTTGGGGGCTCAGAAGCTTACAAACAGTCTTGGATACAGCAACTCTGTAATTGGACTAGACGACTTACAGCAAAGGCAGGAAATAAGCTTAGGATTTTTTTTTTGTAAAGTGGAAAGGGGAAAGGAGGAGCAGAAACTAAGTGGGTTGGCCTTCTCAAATGTTCTCCCTGGATTAGGTAGAATGAGGTAATGACACTAGACTGAGAGGAGTGTCCCAGATCAAATTTACAGTAGGGACGGGCAACTGCAAAGTCACCAAGTAAAAGAACAGGATGCCAATAGGGAGGGAGGGTGAGAAACAAAAATCTGAACAAACAAATCCAACCAGATACTTAACAATTGTAGAAAATTTCTAGTTAATACCTCACACACAGTGAAACTAGCTAGAAAAGTATGCAGCAGACAATAAAAGTGCTATAAATAACTCATAAAAATAAGCAAAAAACAAGATACTTAATGTTATATATCACAAATCAGTTTGCTCAGTGCCCTTCCACCGATTAGCTCAGTGTGAAATGGCAGAAACACTCACAAGTTAACTTCTTAAGTAACAAAGTTGAATCTGAAACAACTTTAAAAAAAAGCTCAAAAGAACCAATGAGGTGCTTACTCCAAGCCGTAGTCCATGTAACCCCAATCAGCCAATGACCATAAACACTTCACTCTCACTGAAATGCTATACTGGCTTTGGCTAAACTAAGATGGCCTGGAACATGCGTTCAGACACACAGTCTCTACCAAGAAACAACTAGGCCCAAAACACAAGCCTGAATATGGACAATGCTACAACTACCCACACTACTTAGGTAGAAAAAAACTGCAGAAATTTTTAAACAGATAAAGGAGCAAGGAGACTCTAGAGAATGCTTTTAACTGCAAACAAGTTATATGATACACTCCTTGGCAGGAAATCAGAACAAACAAACCCAACCAGATGCTTAACAATTGTAGAACATTTCTAGTTAATACCTCACACATAGTGAAACTAGCTAGAAAAGTATGGAGCAGACAATAAAAGTGCTATAAATAACTCGTAAAAATAAGCAAAAAACAGGATACTTAATGTTATATATCACAGATCAGTTTGCTCAGTGCCTTTCCTCTGATTAGCTCAGTGTGAAATGGCCAATTTACCTCTGTGTTACAAAGGCTGGGGTAACCAGATGGTATTGTACAGCTGCTTGCCTATACATAGCCTCTGCAGGTTGACTTTCTAAGCTGTGTTTTACTATGTAGCCGTGAGGCTGTACTGTCTACTACTTATCACAGATAGAACAGTTATACAGGAAAGTGTATGCAACCTGAAAAACGGTGCAGTCTCTACTGAGGCATAGCTGATGTTTTCAGCTGTCTACTTTTTTATATCTTACATTTTTATCATTCCCTGTTTTGTTTTCCCTTTGATCTGTTCATGCTTTCACTTGTTAAAAGCACTCATTTACATTTCACTTCACGGTCTGTCTACCTTCCTCACTACAGTTCTGTTAGTGATACTGATCAGCCTCCTTTCCTAGAATTAACTCTTCATTGACAATAAGCTTTTATCCCATAGCTGGAAAACTACGCAGCACAAGCAGTGCTGAAAACAAGTCTGGGGTCTCTGATGTCTGGTTACTTCATCAT